>NW_020664446.1:51267866-51305376 GCF_002925995.2 Terrapene triunguis | reverse complement strand
GCGCCGGGGGGAGGGCGGCGAGCCCGGCCGTGGCCCCTCTCCCCCCGGTGGCCGGAGCCGGAGCACTGCGCCGCCCCCCTCCAGGTGCCGCCCCAAGCACTAGCCTGGTGGGCTGGTGCCTGGAGCCGGCCCTGTCTCACACAGAGAATGGCTCACTTGTAACAATGAACCTAATCTTTCCATGATTCACACACAAAAACGCCCTGCATCCTGATTTGGCCCTTCCCACAGAGAAGGCACAGCCTCTTTTGAGGTATCCTCCCTTTCTCCCTTTCCAAAGAACTTGCAGAGAGCCATCCAAGGGCTCCAGGGCCAGTGTACTGGGAGGGGGAAGACCTGGGAGATGTACATTGCTCCCTAAGTACTATGGGGTGTCCATACAAAAGATAATGCATGCTCATCGTTCTATGTCATTTATTACATGCTTGGTTGACATTTATTATACTGCATGAGAATTAATACAAGTAATATCTTTTAAGAATTAAAAATTGCTAATGGCAAAGTTGGCACTGGTGACACAGTGGATATATGTGCACTCATCTTAGCTCTAGAAATCAGAGTTCAAACAGTTTGATAAAGGCCAGTGGCTGTAACATTGATATCCTGTTGACATGAATGATGCCTTTAAGCAGGGGAGGGCAAACATTTTGGCCCGAGGGCCACATCGGTGTTGCGAAACTGTATGGAGGGCTGGGTAGGGAAGGCTGTGCCTCCCCAAACAGCCTTGACCCTGACCCCTATCTGCCCCCTCCCACTTCCCGCTCCCTGACTGCCCCCCTCAGAACCGCCGACCCATCCAAGCCCCCCTGCTCCTTGTCCTCTGACTGCCTCCTCCCAGGACCCCCACCCCTAACCGCCCCCCGGGACCCCACCCCCTATCCAACCTCCCCTGCTCCCTGTCCCTGACTGCCCCGACCCCTATCCAGACCCCTGCCCCCAGACAGGCTCCCCGGGATTCCCATGCCTATCCAACCACCCCCTGCTCCCTGTCCCCTGACTGCCCCCAGGACCTCCTGCCCCTTATCCAACCCCGCCCCCTTACCATGCTGCTCAGAGCAGCAGGAGCTCACAGCCCTACTGCTTGGCCGGAGCCAGGCACACCGCCCGCGCTGCCCAACAGGAGCGGCAGGCTAGAGTGCTGGTGGCACGGCGCACTCAGACTGCGGGTGAGGGGGGACAGCAGGGGAGGGGCCTGGGGCTAGCCTCCCAGGCCGGGAGCTCAGGGGCCGGGCAGGATGGTCCCGCAGGCTGGATGTGGCTCGCGGGCCATAGTTTGCCTACCTCTGCTTTAAAGGAATGAAGAGTTAGGTTTTCTTATAAATGGGATGTTTCTATAGATCCTGACAGAGCCTCCCAAATGATTCTTCTCTAAGATGAGATGTATGAGCATACTTTTGGGACTACTGATTTATGGTAGCCTTTTTGTCTTGGGCTGTGACCCCCATTGGATCTCACAAGTGAAAAGGTCTGGTCACTGACTGAATGGGGACCTTCTAAGACACTCTTATGTGCTACAGGTAAGGATGCTGGTGATTCAGTAGGCGGATTCCCCTCTGAGTCAGTACTGAGCCAAAGATGATAGGAGATGGAGATGCTGTCTTTTGGATGAGATATGAAAATCAACCAGATATGATCATAAAGGTTCCTATGGCATTTTTATTAAGCACTGTGGAGTTAACCCTGATGTTCTAGCCAAACTTTAGTCTGGGAATTTACATTCTGCCTAACTAAATTCCCCCTGCAGTTCTGGTAACAGTCCTCATTTCTTATCCTGCCAATTGTGTAGCATTGCAGTGTGCTATTAAGCAGCTATTGTATTCCACTTAGCGGGGAATAAAGTGATCTAGGTATACACTTCAAAGGCCAGAGTCTGACTAACTACTACACAGGTGCACAGGATTGCAGGGAGGGTAAAACGAACCTTCTTGCTTTGTATCCCCACAAAGGGGTCATGCACAATGGCCCAGATCCTCAAAGGTATTTAAGTTCCTACCTCCCAAAGATTTTGTGATAAATGAAGTGGGGGTAACTCCCTTTTATGGACACCCAGCCAGCTAGTTAGGCCAAAAAGTGTCAAATAGGCCTAAACAGGGTAACGTACCTTGGACCCAGGTGGGTCAAGGTACTATCAACCCCCTACAGGCTAAGGTAAATGCTATCCAAAATTGGCTTATCCCTAAGTCAAAGAAGCAGGTCCAATCCTTCTTGGGCTTGGCTGGGTATTACCGATGATTTGTACCACACTACAGCCAAATTGCCACCCCACTGACAGACCTGACCAGGAAAAAACAGCCAAATGCCGTTCAGTGGACTGAGAAGTGTCAAAAAGCCTTTAACCAGCTTAAGGCGGCCCTTATGTCTGACCCTGTACTGAGGGTCCCGGACTTTGAACAACCGTTCATCGTAACCACAGATGCGTCCAAGCATGGTGTAGGAGCAGTTTTAATGCAGGAAAGACCAGATCAACAATTCCATCCTGTGGTGTTTCTCAGAAAAAAAACTGAGAGGGAAAGCCACTGGTCAGTCTCAGAAAAAGAATTTTATGCCATTGTGTATGCTCTGGAGAAGCTACACCCATATATTTGGGGATGGCAGTTCCATCTGCAGACTGACCATGCTGCACTGAAGTGGCTTCACACAGTCAGAAACTAACAAAAAACTTCTTTGGTGGAGTTTAGCTCTTCAGGACTTTGATTTTGAAATACAACACATTTCAGGGGCCTCTAACAAAGTGGCTGATGCACTCTCTCGGGAAGGTTTCCCAGAATCAGTCATTGTAGTCCTTGAAATGTAAAAAGTACTGTTTAGTTCATGCAATTATTAGTAAAATTAGAGGTGCATAGATCTTATTAACTCTGTTTCCTAAACCTCCAGGAAGAAATCCCACCCAGTGTGGACCCAACCTGAACCAGGCTGGCCAGCACCATCTGTGATTTGGGGGGCATGTGATAAATGAAGTGGGGGTAGCTCCCTTTTATGGACACCCAGCCAGCCTGTTAGCTATAAAATTCCTCTCAGTAGCTGCTCTCTACTTCCTTTACCTGTAAATGGTTAACAAGCCCACAGGTAAAAGAAAAGGAAGTGGGCACCTGACCAAATGAGCCAATGGGAAGGTAGAACTTTTTAAAATTGGGAAAGAAACTTTCCCTTTGTTGGTAGTTCTCTCTGGGCTGCAGGGACATGGAGCAGCAATGCTATAAGCAGAAATGCTGTGTAAGATTTGAACCAGGTATGAAAAATTATCTTCCATACCTAGAAGGAATCATTGGAAGGCAGGAAATGTTTAGATAGACACAATCAGGTTTATTTCTTTCTTTTGGCTTGTGGATCTCCTCTGTGCTAACCTCAGATGCTTTTGTTTGCTTGTAACCTTTAAGCTGAACCCCCCAAGAAAGCTATTTTGGGTGCTTAATTTTTGGAATTGCTCCTTTAAAATCTAGCAAAAGCCTAAATTGCAGATGTATTTTCTTCCTTTTTGTTTTTAGTAAAATTTACCTTTTTTAAGAACAGGATTGGATTTTTGGTGTCCTAAGAGGTTTGTGAATACGTTGTTTGATTAGCTGGTAGCAACTGCTAATTTCCTTTGTTTTCTTTCTCAGCTCTTCCCCGAAGGGGAGTGAAAGGGCTTGAGGGTACTGCACAGGGAAGAATTCCCAAATGCTCCTTCCTGGGTCCAAGGGTTTTTTTTTGCATTTGGGTGGTGGCAGCATTTATCAAGCCAAGGTCAGAGAAAAGCTGTAACCTTGGGAGTTTAATACAAGCCTGGAGTGGCAAGTATTAATTTTTAAAATCCTTGTGGGCTCCCACCTTCTGTACTCAAAGTGCCAGAGTGGGGATTCAGCCTTGACAGATTTTAATGGGAGTTAGGTGCCCCTCTCTGGAGCAGTGTGATGGTAATCTGGTGCAGGATGAAGTAATCCAATAATTCCTCCAAGGGTAGCAGAACTACGGCTCCAGCATGAGCTGTCTGTGAGAAATTGGGAGAAATTCTCCTTGACTCAGCCATCAGTTGCAGAAGAGGAATTCTGGCTGGAGACTCTAATGGAATGAGGCCTCTCTAATACACCCGTAAAAGGCAAAATCTAGCCCTCTGTTTGTGAAGTGATCGGGAATCTTTACATCTGAAAGGCACTGTGCAGGAGTACGTTATTATTTTATATTGACTCAGCTATTACATTTCACTTGCAATATATTTAAAGCATAGCTTTCTGTGATAAGAATGTGCCCATATCGAGAGTGGTGTACTGTTTATCACTATAGACCTATTGTAATTATTTCTATTTGGACACAAATAGAACCAGGTTTGGTTGTCATACATCCCACTGCCTCCTGGCTATTAGTCCACATTACAAAACAACCATGGAATCTGGCCGAATTCAGCTTGGCGAATTACCACATTATAAATCCTCACATAACAATAACCACATTCACCTCTTCCCCCACTCCTATGCTTTAGTCAGTATTGGTGGGTGAGGTCATCCATATACAGAACACTTCATACAGAGGATCATATCCTCAGCTTGTGTAAACTGGCATAGCTCACTTAACTCAGTGGAGCTACACTGATTTACACCAGCTGAAGATCTGGTTGATAGTCTATAAAGTGATTAAAGCACTTAAGGATCCTTTAGAATAAAGGTACTTTATACAGAAAGTATAAAATATAATATTACACACACACACTGGAAAACAGCAAAATAAATGCTGAGCACGGGATGTGCATCACTGATTGGGCTCTAATCACTCTTCAAGTTGGCTTGTTTTAATATTTATAGAGATAGGCTCTTGCCCACACTGGACATTTCTGACCACCAGTGATAATGATCTAAACAGCAGCCAGAAGTCAGTAAGGTTGCACTCACTCTTTTCTGCCTCCATCATAGTAGATAAAAAATTAAAACTATGTCTGGTCAGGGGGAAGTGCCCTGCATCATTTATCATTTGATTGCAAGCCATTAGTATAATATAAATTGACCCGAGCCCACTAATCTTTTTTTAATAAGCCTCATTATTTTTTGTAAAGAAACATTTTTTTAGTGTTGTTCTTTTCAGTGCCTCTGCATCCCATCTTCAGAGAGTGCCTGGAAAAAAGTCTTTATCCCAGGGAAACAGATGGGAAAAAAAACAACCAAGTGAATCACTAGTGATTAGGCCAGTGTCATGGGCTGCTTGCTGCCAAGGTTGGATGGCATGACTTCTGCTTCCCTGGATCTCAGCAATGTGGTGAAGGCAATGATGCCTGTGTTAAGATGAAAGTGGGGAAATGTGATAAGATGAGATGGGGGGGGGCTATTGTAGAGGAGAGCTAATCATTAACTCTTGCCCAGCATTGCTTAAAACACCAGAAATTATAAAAATTAAGGCCAGAAGGGACCACCAGATCATCCAGTCCGACCTCCTGTATATCACTGGCCACCAACACACCTGGCACCTGCGCACTAAACCCCAACAACCAAAATGAGACCAAAGTACTGCAGCCCAAAGGAGACTAAACTATGTACGTGCCACAGGCAGAGAACAGGAAGAACCAAGGCACATCAGCAACCAAGGCCCATGCAGTGGCAGGGACACGACTAACTGAGATGTACTCAGATGATCACAGCAAGTAATTCGCACCCCACAGTGCCAAAGGTCACTGCCAATCTGATCTGGGAGAAAATTCCTTCCTAACTCCACATATGGTGATCAGTTAGACAATGAGCATATGAGCAAGAACCAGCCAGCCAAGCATCACTTGTACCTGAGGACTGGAAAATAATACTAGAGTGAAGTAGCTAAATGGAAAAGCTTCCTTATGCATCGATCAAGAATTAAGAGGAACAGGAGCATGCAAAATACAGACACATTTCCTGCTTGGCAGGGGAAGTGCACACCCTGCTGTGTGCCAGTGGGGCCAGCAGGAGTCCTTGTACCTTTCTGCCTGGTTTGACTGTTATCAGGGAGAGTGGAGACAAGACAACAATAGTGTGCGATATACTTCTGTTATTCTAAGCTAGACTCCTCTCTTTGTGCTCATTGAGTTTCCTTTCACCAAGGAAAGCCTCTGTTGCTTTATTTCTTTCCACCTCCCTCCCTTGAACTAATTTATAGCTTTGCAGTAGCAATATTGTAGTTAACATTGAAATGGCACTTCCATTCTAACCTTTATTTTATTCCTTTCATTTGGGTTCATTACTTCAGTTACCATAAAAATGTCCTTTCTAGCAATCCTTCACCTCCTCTTCCCTGGCAAAAAATATTTGTCATTCCCCAAGGACATTATAAACACTAGACAGCTGATCCTGGGCTCTCTCTTTCAGAGCCTGTGGATTTGTCTTCGATGACAGTTACTGGAGGAAAAAATCCACAGGCTAGTGCAATAAAGTCTGTTTAGAAGAGAATCAGAGTTTCCAAAGATTTTTAAAGAATGTATATCTTCCCTTTATATTTAAATAGAGAGAGAAAGAACCAGGCTTGACCTTCCTGTCCCGGACTGTATTGTACTTCTCTGCTTCTATTTTTAGGTTTCTTAGACCCCTTCCCCAAGGGACCTGACTGCAAACTTACGAAGAGATATTACATTAAAAGTCACATAGTCAGCACATAGTCTTGTGTTTTACTTTTTGTTTAAGCTGCTCACAGACCAATTGGATGGCATTGGTTAATAAATAATTAGGGTACAAGGGAAAACAAAACAAGAACTATAAAGGTCCATGAGTTCCCTTCATCTTCATTCTCCTGTTTGGTTAGATAAAGAGAGAGAAAAGGCCAAGTGGTGAAGTTCACTGAGCTTTGTTTCCTCAAAGCATACATCCCTTCCACAGATGGTGTTACCAATAGGCGAACATTGAAATTATTCACACACAAAAGGTTGTTCTCTGAAAGATGGCCTTTTCCCAGAACTTCTCATGAAGGTCATCTTTATCAAACTTATCCATTTTTCATGACATTTTCCATGATATTATTCAATTTTGCCTGTCATTCTTGAAGTATTTTTAAATCATCAAAACTTCATTGACCATAACCTACATTTTCTTACTGATCTAGATTTTCAGTAAGTAAAACATTCCACAATTCCAAAAATTATGTTGGTAAAAATATGGGTAAAAACTCCTTTAAAAATAGCATGGAAAAATTTCACCCCCCAAAATGGGGAAAGGGTCAATTTCAAACCCTACAAAATAAGAACAACTTTGAGATTTCAGTTTTTTTAATGAAATTATTTTTTGACCAGCTCTAGATATACAATGCTGTTTTTTAAAAATATATATATATATATCAGCGATCCGAAACTACCCCCTAGCCATTATTAGTGGGCTGATTCAACTTAAGTGTCATGGCAGAAATAAGATTTGAAAAAAGAGAGCGTAGAGGGTTATTGGCTAGCCCTGACGGTGTGTGCCATTTGTTCCATCTATGGCACCATGAATCAAAATGTTAATTACTAGGAAAATTAACCCTTTCAGAATTCTGCATATCTGCTTCTGGAAGAATTCTGGTGCTGGGAAAATGCCAAAGGACATTCTTTTCAAATACAGGGAGAAGGCCTGTTACAAACATATTACTATATAATAACCTTTTATGGAGATTCTGAAACTTCCTCCGATGCACATGGTTAGTGGCCATTATCAGTGATAGGATATGTGATTAGACAGACCATTGGTAATTTGAAGCAGTTGAAAAAAAAATAGAAATATTACTAGAGCTTTAAAGTAGGGATTAGCTTGAACCTGCTCTTTCAGGGGACAGAGAAAAAAACACAACAAATTATATTGATTACTTCTGCCCACTCCTTCTCTTTCATTTATCTTCATTTATAACAATTTAGAATGTCATTGTTATTATGTGTGTAATTGGATTCTTCTGAGGAAAAGAGGTCAGATAGGAGGATTTTTAAATTTGCTGACTGTTACATTGGTTCAGTGAGTGCTGTGCATAATGCCATAGTATATAAAAATCAATAAATAATTACAACATAATGGAACTGCTTCTTAATGGCTTAAATTATTGATGCTGTTTTGTAATCTGAACTGATGCCTTTGGGGCAGTTTTTTTCTGCTGTTCTACCTGGGCTTTTGAAGGGCAAAAGGTAAGATGAATAAGATGTCCTGGTCTGGGAAGTGTCTGCTCAAACAAACCACTGATGGAGTTAGCAACCACAGAGCTCCTGACCCTTTGCTCACTCCATTACGGGGGAGGTAACCAGTGGCTTTGCCAAATTAAAAGGGCTTACAGTATTTTCACTGTGAATGGGCACGAAGAAGCAATGGTTATCAAGTTATTACCAGGTCCATTGTCTTTTGACCATAAGGATGTAAATGGGGCACTAAACTTTGCATTCCTCTCTGAACTGCCGAAACATCCTTTCTATTGGGATTTAATTAAAAATGAAGTTCTCACAGTGGAGAGTTCCCATAAGTTAAGTTGAGGGAAATGACATAAGAGCATGTTTTGGTGCATGGTGCTACGGGGTGAAGGTTTTTAAATCTAAATCTGAATAATATCTAATTCCAAAATAAATTAATAGTATGTTGAAACCTTTTAGCCAAATATAGGGAGAGATTCTGTGCTGCATCTCCTGAGAGACACAGAGAGGAGGTGCTGGCCAGAGGAAGGCAACTGCGTAATTTACTGGGGATGCCTAGGGACTGGTCTACAGCCCAAATCCCTCACTGTGTAAAGCTGCTTGAGCATGCTCTCTGCCACCCCCAACTCCATCTCTAGAATGTCCTCTCTACTGGGGATACAAGCGGAAGATCTCCTGCACTGGGACAATTCTCCCTGTACCCATAGCAGCCCCTTTACACTCCTGGAGTAGCTTATAGGGGTTGTAGAAGGAACCCCCCAGAACTAGCCCCCTAAATTCCATGATAGAGTGAGCACGATGCTGTAAACAAACCAAATTTGCATCTCACAGTAAAACTTAGCTAGAACTTTCCCCCTGTTTGTTGGACACCTGATATTTTTATGATTTTAATGTCTAGGTCTCACTGTCCCATCTGCTTTCAACAGAAGCATGTAACAGCATGATACCAAAGCAAAGGTGGAGGGGAGAAAATAACCAGATTGTTGTTTCTTTCCTAAATGCTGGGATGGCTGCCAGGTGTTGGTGCTATTTGCATTGAGTAATGCAGCTCAGTAAATAGTTTTATTTCGTTATCAAATGCAAATGACCTGAAAGCAACATTTATAGCTGAAACTCAATGCTGCCATATGGGAGTTCTAGGTTCCAGAACAGCCTCAAGGCCCTTATTCCCTGAGCAGAGACCTTAAGAGTGTGGGCTCACTGCCCAGTGAAGATGTGAAGATCTAGTTAAAGGTTTTACTTTATAACTGCTGCAGGGGAGGGGGGAATAAATATAATCAAAAAGGGGAAGGGAAGGGGAGAGTTTTCAGAATTATGGGATGAGTGAAAAGCCTAGTGTCATCTGATGCCTGGAACCCCTCTTTAGAGATTTTGTCTTCAAGGTTAATAAGAGAAAAAGAAACACACATTAAATTGCCTAGGGAGGTTGTAGAATCTCCATCATTGGAGATTTTTAAGAGCAGGTTGGACAAACACCTGTTAGGGATGGTCTAGATAATACTTAGTCCTGCCGTGAGTGCAGGGGACTGGACTAGATGACCTCTCGAGGTCCCTTCCAGTCCTATGATTCTATGATTATGGGCCAAATTCACTTAAGCCCCAAGGCAGTCCCACGCACATTATACTTCAGCATCAGATGTGGCATTGCGACTACCTACCTATTGGGGAGCTGAGGGACTTTCATTATCCCTGGGGAAGTACATGGGCCCCAGTGCTTATCTTCCTCTGCCACCACCAATAACCCATCCATCTAAGAGATTCTGACTGGGACTTGGACAGCTTCATTGAGCTTTACATCAAACATTTTCATTGGTCTTCACAGCTGAAAAAATAAAATCTCTGTGGTTTTATGGGACTAATCTAGGAAAAAACCTGTGTTTGGCTTGGGTAGTAAACAATCATGTTGACAATGAAATGGTAGTGTCATTATGTGTTTACATCTACCCTTCATATGCAGGACCAAAAGGCTTGTCATGCCACCCTCTGGCTCACATGCCAGGGGTTTCCAAGCTCTTCCTTACAGTATGTGTAAAGAAGGCCAGGGAGTTATTGTACAGAGAGCAATCTAGGACACTGATGGGCCTCCAGCTCTGAAGTCAGAGGGAGGAAATGGTCATGCCACTACTGTTTTGTTCCTGCAGGCTGCATAGGGATATCTGGGTGACCCAAACAGAGAACTGCTGCAAGAACTCACAAAACAGCATTTACTGGAAAGATGCACTTACTTCAGTTTAACCAGACAACCTTTTTGATCCATTTATCAAAGCTCTTGCAGTTCTCATTTAAAGACCCAGGCAAAACAATAATAAATATTGAGGAAAGGATATTCATCTATATTCAGAGCATTTCAATAAATAAAAAATAAGTTTGAAATAAATCAGTTTAGCCCCACTGCTGTTTGCCAATGCCTGTTTCTAATGGTAATTGTGTCCCTATTACCCATCTTTTAAAAAACCAAACACATTCGAGCAATTGAATGTCTTTGTCAGCTCATTCAATATGTCCTTTTCTGCTGATTATTTAGTCTCATTACTTCATGACATTGGAATTCCTGATTTTGCCCAAACCCCTGAAGTATATATGTAGGCAACAAGGTAAGCAATAATTCTCTTTCCTTTTAATATTGTGCTTACCCACTGGCTTGCAATGCTCCTAGCTCCGCAGTGAAAGCAGCAATGTAACAATATTATAATGTATGCCAACTCATTATTCAAATATTGCAGATAATTTCCCCATCATTTTCATGTTCCTATGGCAGCATGCTGCAATCTTTCTCCTCCTACATAAGACTCTGTAAAACAAGAAAAGATTACTGTAATCCTTTTCTTCCCATGTCACACAAGTGCTGTAATCATCTTGCTATGTCAGATGCAAATTTCTATCCATAAATGTCAAGTCTGACTTCACAAAAGTTGCAGTAAACTGCACTGTATTTGTGTAAGTTTTTTATCGAAGCAAATACACTGATAGGAGATTGAAGTTCTAGGTCATAATTCAATCTCTGGGTTTCTTCTGGCATTTATAAACAATTCAGAAGTGCTCTCCCTTTTCATTAAGCCTTTGATTGAATTATGTCCTGGTGTACAAATGCCTGATATGCACACATCTGTATACAATGAACTTAAGGGCATACATGCATGAGAATACTGTCAGCACTCCTCTTAAGCATACAACGGGTAAATATCTAAGCTAAGGGGAGGAGTGGAAACTTCCCCAGTACCATGCTGACTTCTGGGAGTGGGACCGATTTGTGGAAAATCCTCTGCTTGGGGGGATAGGAACCAAGCTCATATCTTAGAGAGACCCCAGGGACAGACAAAGAGCACCGCTATAGAGAAATATTGATTATGGCCTCAGAAAAGACTTGATTCTCTCTCATGCTAAGGCTGCATCACCCTAGCACTGTAAAGAGGCGTGATAGCGTGTGTACATGCAATTTAATTAAAGGCTCCTTTACAGTGCCAGAGTGCAGCAACGGGGCTTTAGTATCAATGAAAATCAAGTTCTCTGAATCACATGGTGAGAAGAAAGCTGTCACAGTGACAGCTGCCTCAAGGGGAAACCTCCAAATGACAAAGTGGGTAACAAGCCCCTCTTTGATATGCCTAGAACGTGAAAAGGCAATAGCACTTTGAATTGTGCAATTAAACCTATTTAGTCTCAGAAATAATAGTCAGCAGAAGAGGGGTCACGGATTAGGGGCTTGATTTTCAAAGGCACAAAATGGCAGTTAGGTGCCTAACTGACACAGAAAAGAAATAGGTACGAAGCATCCCATCACTGGAGACATCTCCTCTAGGTTCAGATCATGGGAAAATTGCACTGCAGCTGCCTGTATTCTACCTTCTCTCTATGGGTCATTAGAGAAGTTTAATCCCTGAACCTTTCTCTAGGTTTAAATCTGATTGCACCAAAACTGTTATCTAAGGAATATTTCAATAGAAATCAAACCCTACATTATATGTTTCTTCTCTATGAAACATAATAAGAATAAGCTCAGTGTAATCTTTTGGAAACACAGGTCATCTTTTCACTACCATATTCAACTGTCTGAGAGGCAGGCTGCCTGGGGAAGAGAAATTCTCATTTTCATGCTATCAGGTGAATGAAATGGCACCTTGAGGATAGATTCCAAAGCAAGGTGTAAAAAACCGAAAGTGTGCCAGAGCAGCAGCCAAGGTCTTTGGGCTTAATAAAATCACAAGGAACCTCAACATCTTGTTAATTTCTATAGTTTCAATCCAACCCTTATATTTCCTGATGTCCATGGGTACTGACAATGCAGCAGACTTAGCTGCATAGTGCACAGTATATAGGACACCCAGGATAAATACTTGTAAACAATTTGTGAGTCGCTGACAAAAGAAGGAAGCACTGTTTATGAAGCATGGATCATTCCAGACTAAACTGATCACATTTCCATGTCAAAAAAACAACATGTAGGGTGGAGAACGGGTCTGGGGTAGATATATGAGCTCTGGATTCCAGCAAAGCCTTTGATATAATACCTCACAGAAAACTTATTGACGGACAGTGTGGAGATGTACTGTCTGGCTAATAATGCTATCCAGGGGGATAACTGGCATATTGAATTAAATTGCTGTTATCAGTAAGAGTGGGGCCGGGGAGGTTTCTGAAACAGGACCAATGAGGAGAAGAGTAACTAAATCTATAGACAATACAAACCTAATAATTTATACAATTGATGTTAATTCATGGCAAATTACAGAGGAATCTAGATTGACATCCTGGCCTCACTGAAGTCAATGAATGTTTTGCTGTTGTCTTCGATGGAGCCAGAATTTCACCTCTGGAATTTGGTTGGAACAAAGTGAAAGGTATCTCTTTTTTTGGTATCAAAACACAACCACAACCAATGTACATTCCCACAGCAAAAATACATCTTAGCCATTGCAGGTGCAAATTCTCCCTAAGGGCCAGATTGACTTCAGTAAGACAACTCATGTAAGTAACTTCTCATCAGTGTGAGCAAGTAGGTCACAATCTAGCCCGATGTTAGCGGTCATGGTATGCAAGCCACTGAAACCAGTATAGCTCCATCATTTTTTCTATAATGCAAACTGAGGGCCATTTACATTGGACAGTCCCAATTCTGCTAATTCCTTTAAATTGACCTCAGCGTCGGCAAACAGAGATTTTTCTGGGGTTGGCCCAAGACTGTGGAATGAACTCCCACAGGAACTAAGGATCATTACAAACCTCACCACATTCCACTGTGACTTTGCCTTTTCTAACATAATCATACAGCAATGCAGATATAAAACATTTTGCTAAATGTACCATTGGAAGGGGCTTAGCTACTACAGTGATGAGTGTGGCATAAAATGCTACATACAACAGAATAATAACTTGATCTTCACTGACCTGGAGTCTTTTCTGGTTTCTAGTTTCCTTTGTTTTCACGAAGCTCCTGTACTTTTCATTATTTTCAGACTTTCATAACATTCTAAAAAAATTCCACTTGTGAAATAGATTCATAGACTTTAAGGCCAGAAGGGATCATCATGATCATCTAGTCTGACCTCCTGCACATTGAAGGCTACAGAACTTCATCCACCCACTCCTGTAATGGACCCGTAACCTTTGGCTGAGTTACTGGAGTTCTCAAATCATGATTTAAAAACTTCAAGTTACAGAGAATCCACCATTTATACAAGTTTAAACCTGCAAGTGACCCACTCCCAATGGAGAACTGGAAAGCAAAACAAAAAACAAAAACAAACAAAAACAGGGTCTCTTCCAACCTGTTGTGGGGGAAAATTCCTTCCCAACTCCAAATATGGTGATTAGTTAGACCCTGAGCATTTTTGCAAGACCCATCAGCCGGACACCTGGGAAAGAATTCTCTGTAGTAACTCATAGCCCTCTGCATATAGTGTCCCATCACTGGCCATTGAGGATATTTGCTGCTAGCAGTTGTAGATCAGTTACATGACATTGTAGGCAGTCTCATCACACCATCCCCTCCATACACTTATCAAGCTCAGGCTTAGTATACAATAACGCTTTAAGTGGACGTAAATTACGCTAGCCAAGTTGTAAGTTACGTAATTAAAGTCAACGTAACTTACATTGACTTAAAGTGGTGTCTACACTGCACTATGTCGACAGAAGACGCTCTCCCGTCAACGTAGCTTCTGCTTCTCATTGAGGTGGATTAATTAAGTCAACGGGAGAATGCTCTCCTGTCGACTTATCTTGTCTTCACCAGACCTGCTAAATCAATGCTGCTGCATCAATCGCAGCAGTGCCGATTTAGCCCATAGTGTAGACAAGGCCTCAGTCTTGAAGCCAGTTAGGTTTTTTGCCCCCACTACTCTCTTTGGAAGGCTGTTCCAGAACTTCACTCCTCTGATAGTTAGAAACCTTCATCTAATTTCAAGCCTAAATTTCTTGATGGCTAGTTTATATCCATTTCTTCTAGTGCCAACATTAGTGCTTAATTTAAATAACTCCTCTTCCTCCCTTGCATTTGTCTCTCTGATGTAATTATAAAAACCAATCATATCTCCCTTCAGCCTTCATTTGGTTAGGCTAAACAAGCCAAGCTCTTTGAGTCTCCTCTCCTAAGGTAGGTGTTCCATTCCTCTGAACATCCTAGTAATCCTTCTCTGCACCTGTTCAAGTTTGAATTCATCTTTCTTAAACATGGGAAACCAGAATTGCACACTGTATTCCAGATGAGGTCTCACCTTGTACAATGCTACTAACACTTCCATATTTCTACTGGAAATACTTCGGCTGATGCATCCTAGGACTGCATTAGCCTTTTTTACTGCATTACATTAGTGGCTCATAGTTATTCTATGATTGACTGATATACCCAGCTATTTGTCCTCTTCTGTCATTTTCAACTGATATGTCCCCAGCTTATAGCAAAATTTCTTGTTGTTAGTCCCTACGTGCATGATCTTGCACTTTTCACTTTTAAATTTCATCCAATTTCTATTACTCCAGTTTTCAAGGTTGTCCAGATCTTCTTGTATGATATTCCGGTCCTCCTCCGTATTGGCAATAACTCCCAACTTTGTGTCATCTGCAAATTTTATTAGCACATTCCCACTTTTTGAGCCAAGGTCATTAATAAAAATGTTAAATAAGATTGGTCCCAAGACCAATCTCTGAGCTCCTTTAGTAACCTCCCTTCACCCTGACAGTTCACCTTTCTGTGTGACCCATTGTAGTCTCCCCTTAACCAGTTCCTTATCCACCTTTCAATTCTCATATTAATCCCCATCTTCTCCAATTTAACTAATAATTTCCCATGTGGAACTGTATCAAATGCCTTACTGAAATCCAGGTAGATTAGAGCTACTGTATTTCCTTTGTCTAAAAAAGCACTTACCTTTTCAAAGAAAGAGATCAGGTTGGTCTGACACAATCTATCTTTGTAAAACCATTTTGTATTTTATTCCAGTTACCGTTTACCTTTATGTCCTTAACTGCTTTCT
Organism: Terrapene triunguis; assembly: GCF_002925995.2. Taxonomy (NCBI): domain Eukaryota; kingdom Metazoa; phylum Chordata; order Testudines; family Emydidae; genus Terrapene; species Terrapene triunguis. The sequence goes on along the minus strand of NW_020664446.1, from coordinate 51,289,839 downwards.
CTTTCAACATGTGTTCCAAGACAATTGAGGTCAAACTAACAGGTCTGTAGTTTCCCATACCACGTTTTTCCTTTTCTTAAAAATAGGTACGACATTAAAAATTCTCCAGTCAAGGGGTATGGCCCCCGAGTTTATGGATTCATTGATAACCCTTGCTATTGGCAGAGGCGGGTTACCATTTTGTGGGGCCGTGGGCCAGAGCAAGTCGGGGCCCCTCCGTATCCCTTCTGCCTGCAGTCCCCCCACTTCCCATCACCACACTCCTGCTGGGGAAATGGGGTTGGGGTGCAGGGGCTTCCCCCATTCAACCCACCCAGTGCGCCTGCCAGGGAGCAGGGTCAGGGCACCGGGGCTTCCCCCCACCTGCCCGGCACTCCTGCTGGAGAGCAGGGTCAGGGTGCAGGGCCTTCCCCCACAGGAGCGCTGAGTGGGTGGAGTGGGGCAAGCCCCTGCACCCCGACCTTGCTCCCTGACAGGAGCTCCAGGTGGGCTGGGTGGGGCACGGGGTCACCCATTTTTCCGGGGGCACCCATTTGGCCGTGGTTCCTGGGCATGGGCCCCATTGTCCCAGTGGCAAATACGCCAGGTTTGCAATTTCATGTGCCAATTTCTTTAATATTCTTGAATGGAGATTATCTGGGCCCCCCAATTTACTCCCACTAAGCTGTTTGAGTTTTACTTCCCCCCCTCAGACGTGGTAATTTCTAGTTCCATATCCTCATTTCCATTAGCCACCCTGCCACTACCTCTAAGCTCCTCATTATCCTTATTAAAAATTGAGGCAAAGTATTTGTTTAGGTGTTGGGCTATGCCTAGATTATCTTTAATCTCTACCCCACCCTCAGTGCTGAGTGGTCCCACCTCTTCTTTCCTTGTTTTCTTTTTATTTATATAGCTATAGAACCTTTTACTATTGGTTTTAATTCCCTTTGCAAAGTCAGAGCTGGCTTTATCCCTACACTTTCCTACCTCCAAGTGTTAGCTTTCTTTGCTTATCCATCCCATCTTCCACACCTTGTAGACTTTCTGCTTTCTTTTAATAACACTGGTCTACAATTTTTGAGAAGTCATCTGCTTCAGAGATAAAATGTACTATTTATTATGTATTTTGATGTGCTGAATTCAAATATGACAATTAAAACAACTGATTGGTTACTGTTTCTAAGATATTTAAGTTTTTACATTTTATGTCTATGTATATTGTGTAGATAGTAGAGTTTTAATCATAAATTGTAAACCTAGGTCTTTTCATGTGTTTATGGTTGCTTTACATGATAATATTTCACCTGTCCTGTTTATGAAACACTTTAAAAATCAGCAAAAGGGTTATATAAATAAAATTTATTATGAAACAAAAGGCAAAAATCTATTATGTACATAGTTTAGTCCTATTCAGTGTCTACTCGGAGCTTCTTGGCTTGTCTCTTGTATTCATTAAATGGAGCATCTCTTGTCACTGTCCAGCAATAGTCTGCAAGCATTGATGGGCTCCATTTGCCCTGATAGCGTTTCTCCATTGTTGCAATGTCCTGGTGAAATCGCTCGCCATGCTCGTCGCTCACTGCTCCACAGTTCGGTGGAAAAAAAATCTAGATGAGAGTACAAAAAATGTATCTTTAGTGACATGTTGCAACCAAGGCTTTTGTATGCCTTGAGGAGGTTTTCCACCAACAACCTGTAGTTGTCTGCCTTGTTGTTTCCGAGAAAATTTATTGCCACTAACTGGAAGGCTTTCCATGCCGTCTTTTCCTTGCCACGCAGTGCATGGTCAAATGCATCATCTCGAAGAAGTTCACGAATCTGAGGACCAACAAAGACACCTTCCTTTATCTTAGCTTCACTTAACCTTGGAAATTTTCCACGGAGGTACTTGAAAGCTGCTTGTGTTTTGTCAATGGCCTTGACAAAGTTCTTCATCAGATCCAGCTTGATGTGTAAGGGTGGTAACAAAATCTTCCTTGATTCAACAAGTGGTGGATGCTGAACACTTTTCCTCCCAGGCTCCAATGACTGTTAGAGTGGCCAATCTTTCTTGATGTAGTGGGAATCTCTTGCACGACTATCCCATTCGCAGAGAAAACAGCAGTACTTTGTGTATCCAGTCTGCAGACCAAGCAAGAGAGCAACAACCTTCAAATCGCCACAAAGCTGCCACTGATGTTGGTCATAGTTTATGCACCTCAAAAGTTGTTTCATGTTGTCATAGGTTTCCTTCATATGGACTGCATGACCAACTGGAATTGATGGCAAAACATTGCCATTATGCAGTAAAACAGCTTTAAGACTCGTCTTCGATGAATCAATGAACAGTCTCCACTCATCTGGATCGTGAACGATGTTGAGGGCTGCCATCACACCATCGATGTTGTTGCAGGCTACAAGATCACCTTCCATGAAGAAGAATGGGACAAGATCCTTTTGACGGTCACGGAACATGGAAACCCTAACATCACCTGCCAGGAGATTCCACTGCTGTAGTCTGGAGCCCAACAGCTCTGCCTTACTCTTGGGTAGTTCCAAATCCCTGACAAGGTCATTCAGTTCACCTTGTGTTATGAGGTGTGGTTCAGAGGAGGAGGGTGGGAGAAAATGTGGGTCCTGTGACATTGATGGTTCAGGACCAGAAGTTTCAACCTCTTCCTCGTCTGACTCAAGTGAGATTGATTCTGGTGCATCAGGTACCGGCAGTCCTCCGTGCGGTACTGGGCGTATAGCTGATGGAATGTTTGGATAATGCACAGTCCACTTTTTCTTCTTTGACACACCTTTCCCAACTGGAGGCACCATGCAGAAGTAACAATTGCTGGTATGATTTGTTGGCTCTCTCCAAATCATTGGCACTGCAAAAGGCATAGATTTCCTTTTCCTGTTCAACCACTGGCGAAGATTTGTTGCACAAGTGTTGCAGCATATGTGTGGGGCCCACCTCTTGTCCTGATCTCCAATTTTGCAGCCAAAATAAAGGTGATAGGCTTTCTTAACCATAGTGGTTATACTGCGCTTTTGTGATGCAAAAGTCACTTCACCACAAACATAGCAGAAGTTATCTGCACTGTTCACACAAGTACGAGGCATCTCTGCTCACTTTGGCTAAACAGAAATGTGTCCCTTTGCAAAATCAAACACTGACAAATAAGAGAGCACGATACTGTATGATTTCAAGAGCTGATATAGGGCAATTTGTTCAGCAGAGTGATGTAAGCTTCGTTAGGATTGCATCATCCATGACTTCTAGGAATAACATGATGCAATTCATATCATGTATGAAGCAATACCAGCTTCAGATTGTATCATTCATTGTTTTGCCTAAAAAGCAAGTACTGTCCAAACCCAGTCATAGATTTATTCATAGATCCAGTCAAAGATGTATTTTAGTCATTTCTGGTTTAAATTGAGATCCCTTCCCTTTATAACTCACTTATCCTCCGCCATTCCCAAGTCAAGGGTCGTATATACTGACCCAATAGCATATCTTGAAAACTAGAGCCAATCAACAATTTTAAGCATCATTTTCGTTCTCAGTGACCCAGAATTAGTAAAGTTTGACTACATTTATTTCAGAAGCATTTTGACTGTAGAGCAGTGTAACCTGTTTGAGATACTTGCTTATCCAAGTAGGTAAGCCACCCTTCCCTACAATTTTTTTCCCCTTGCTTGGGATGCAGGCTTCAGATACTAATTCCAAACCTCTTCCATATTCAGATCCTTGAGTTTTTCAGTCCAGTTAACTTCCCTAACTAATTTCCTTATTTTTTTTAAGTTTGCCCTTTTGAAATCGAGAACCCTAGTTGCAGACCTATTTTTGTTTATCCTTATACTTAGTTTAAATTGAATTAGCTCATGATCACTCAAACCAAGATTGTCCCCACAACCAGGGCCGGCTCAAGGCACCAGCCCACCAAGCTTGTGCTTGGGGCGGCACCTGGAGGGGGGCGGCGCGGAGCTCCGGCTGCCGGGGAGAGCAGGGCCACGGCCGGGCTTGCCGCCCTCCCCCCGGCGCTCTGGCCGCCCTCCCCCCCGGTGCCCTCCCCCCGGCCGCCAGGGGGAGAGCTGAGCCCCACCGGGGCTCGCCGCCCTCCTCCCAGGGCTCCGGCCGCCCTCCCCCCTGGCGCCCTCCCCCTGGCCGCCGGGGGGAGAGCGGAGCCCCCCCCGGGGCTCGCCGCCCTCCCCCCGGGGCTCCGGCCGCCCTCCCCCCCACACACGGGGGGGGGGAGGCGGCCGGAGGCTTTTTTGCCTGGGGCGGCAAAAAAGCTAGAGCCGGCCCTGCCCACAACCAGTTCTTCTATGATCTCCTCACTACTCACCAATACAAATCTAAAGTGGCATCACTTCTTGTTACTTTGATAACTATTTGTTGAAGAAATCTGTCAGCTATCACATCCAGCAAAATCTGGGATATATTATTAGTAGTAGCACTTGTCCTCCAATCTATATCTGGGAAATTAAAATCTCCCATAATCACACAATTCCCTGTAGTATTTATTTCATTAAAAACTTTAAAGAGGTCTCTATCCATATCCAAATTGGATCCTGGGGGTCTGTAGCATATCCCAAGCACTATCGCCAAGGAACCTTTGGTAGCTTTCTTCCCCAAAGTGATTTTGACCCAAAACAGACTTTGTTTTGTCCATTCCATCACTTCTAATTTCTTTACGGTCTACCTCATCATTAATGTACAATGCTACTCGACCACCTTTAACTTTATTTCTGTCTTTCCTGAACAGCACATACCCTTCAATATCTGTACTCCAGCCATGACTACTATTCCACCCTGTTTCTGTAATCCCTATAATATCTGGTTTCATTTGACACACCAGTAGTTCTAGTTCTTCCATTTTGTTAACCAGGCTCTTTGCATTGGCATACAAACATCTTAGTTGTTACTCCTTGGCTTCGCACAGATTCCTTTCCCGATTAGGTACAGTCATTCTATTGCCAGTATCGACACCTGACTGCTGGCATCATTGGTATTGGTGCTATCTTTCCTCTTAATGTTCATTCTCACTGCTGTTCCTTTCTCTATTGTAATATTCTCTCTTTCTTGATTTTCCTCACGGTCAATATTAGTAACAGGTATTGGGATTACATGAGCATCTCCCAGCCATCTCCCCCTGATTCCTAGTTTAAAACTCTTTCAGTCAGCTGTGCCTCTCTCAATCCCAGAAGTCCATTTCCTTCCATACTCAGGTGGAGTCCATCCCATGAGAACAGTCCTCTGTCTGTGAATGCCTCCCAGTGGTCAAACATCCCAAAGTCCTCCTCATAGCACCACTGCCTGAGCCATCTGTTAATCATCATAATCTTTTCTCTCCTTTGTTCTCCTCCTCAAGGGACAGGTAGAATCACCCTGAAGATCACCTGAGCCTCCATTTCTTTAAGCATCTTCAGCAGCCTGGCATAGTCTCCCTTGATGTGTTCTAGCAAGAATCTAGAAGGATCATTTGCTCCCATGTGAAGGACAATCAGTGGATTCTTTCCCATTAGAATCCTCTTCAGCCTCAGGTCCACATCCATTATCTTATCTCCCAGCAGACAGCATACCCTTCTATTCTCTGGATCAGCTCTGGTGACAAGCCTGTCCTTCCTTCTGAGTAGGGAGTCACTAATACGTAGACCTGCCTCTTCTTATTGTTGGTGTGATTCTCCAGCTTTCCTCTTGTTATTTCTGGCTATAAATCCTCTTGTCTTTTGTTCTAACTTTCAATCTTCTGTGGGTCATCCTCTGTCCTCCTGGGGCTCTGAACTCTGGCTATCTCCATTGATTTTCCCCTTTTCTTGTAGGACTAGCTAGTCTTCTCTACTCTCTTGCCCTCCCACCTTCTGTTATTGCCTGATGCATCCCTTCTTCATTTTCCAACTCAGCAAACCTGTTCCTGAGCTCTATTTCTCCTTCAATAGCTGGTCTTTTCCTCTGCCTGGTTCCCATAGTCAAGTGCTTCCACCGGTGAGTCTTGAGTTTTCCCTTCATCCTCCTCTCGCCTTCTCTCCATCATCTGCTTGAATCCCCTTCAAAACTCAACCATAATGTTTCATGCTTCTTCTCAGGTCCAGGATAAATTTATTTAGGAAGTTTGTTATGACTCTGTTTAGTTGATTTTGACATAATTGGGGAAAAGAGAGTGTTGCTCATAATTCAAACATTATTTCATAGGCTTGGCCTGATTCTCCATTCCCCACATCTTGTGTAGTCATTTACACCAGTGTAAATCAAAATGGTAGCACTTCACTCACAGTTTGCACCAGTGAAAATAGCTAAATGAGGTGCAGGAAAATGAAGAATCGGGCCACTCTGCTATTCTTTGGGGGGAAATGGGATCAACTTTTATTCAGTGAGAAGGGACGTCTTTGAGATGTTTAGCAAAACGAAATAATTCTGTTACATATGGACCAAATTAACTGCTGGGCTAATGCCACTGACTTCAATGGAATTGTGACAGCAGAAATTTTGGCCCCAATGTGCAACTTTTTCTACTAATTTCTTAAGAACATACAGAAGTGTTATGCTACAGGATATATATATCTGAGCACTACATATTTCAAATGCTGTATAAGCCAGTTAAACATAGTCTAGTTGGGAGAGCAGGTCAAAATATGCCAACTGTCTTTCTTTTTCTCTCTCTTCTGCCCTTCTCTAGCATTCCACCAATGTATAACTTTGCATGCTGTGTTAGAGATGAAACTCTTCATAGTAGGATGGGCTCAAACCCTGAATATATGAAGTTTGTATTGAATTTGCTATCTAAGATGCATTCTACTAAATGTTCATTTGAATGGTTGATTTGTACTGTCACATAAACATCACAGTGTATTTTTATTTCTCACTTTTTCATGTCTTCATTATTGTCCTTCTTTTTAAAATACCGTATATACTTGTTCATTAGCCCATTCGTTTATAACCCGACCCCCCAAAATGGATAGGTAAAAATAGCAAAAACTGTATGACCTTTTTATAAGCTAACCCTATATTTCAGGGGTTGGAAGACTTTGGCTCCTGGGCCGTCAGGGTAAGCTGCTGGTGGGTTGGGATGTTTTGTTTACCTGGAGAGTTCACAGGCACGGAGCCCCTCAGCTCCCAACATTGGCTGGGAACGGCAAACCGCGGCCACAGGGAGCTGAGGGGCTCCGTGCCTGGAGACGCTCCAGTTAAACAAAACGACAATGTATTAGATATTCAATTCAGTGATTCCATAGAATTTAAAATCATCAAATTTTGGTGCAGATCCCACTCTTTTATGCGTCACTTTTTTACGAAAAATATTCGGCTTATGAACGAGTATATACGGCAATAAAAATACCTCAAACAAAAAAGACAATGCAAAGTTGTAGTGGAGGTTTTAAAACCAGAGACGTTAGAGACTGAGAAAGTATGGTTCCTATTCCTATAGGAACTACGAAATTCCTCAGCCATGTAGAACTTTGTGTTACTGTGTAGGGTGTTAATTGTAATGATATATCCCAGTATATACAGTGAGGCCAAGGTGCGCCCTGGTTGCTGTAGGAAATATAAATTTGAATGGCCTGATTTCTGTAGATGTATAATCTCAGTAGATAAGTTCCACTAATAAAACAAAGTGTGCATTTTGCAGTACTGTTCTGTAAGTAAAGACCACTTGTTCTTGCCTTGAAAAAAGGAAAAATGCTTGATATTGTTATTTAGACCTCGTCTACACCTAAAAGTTGGGTTGACCTAGCTATGTCGCTCAGGGCTGTGAAAAATTCATACTCCTGAGATATGCAGTTCATCCAATCTAAGCCTCGGTACAGACACTGCTAGGTCAATGGAAGATTTTTTTCACTGACCTAGCTATTGCCTTTTTGGGAGAAAGATTAACTACAGTGATAGAAAAAAACCTTCCTCTGCTGTAGCAAGTGCCTATTGTATGGCGCTACAGTGACACAGCTATGACAATGCAACTACACTGTCGGTGTAGACAAAAACTTAGTCACACAACTGCTATTTCATGAGTGTATATCATGCATATTAAGGGCCCTCAAAAGATTAGCACTGACTAAAAATGAGCATAGATCCCACTGCAAGCTGCATTCATAAACAAGTTCATGTGGAAGGTGTGAGCTGCAGAAAGCAAACAAATTGAAACAGATGAACTGAGATCTCAGCAACATCCAGTCTCATTCATCATGGCTTGTTAACATAATGGAAAATGGACTCCCTCTCCTGGTGGATCAAGGTGTGACAGCGGAGGAAAATGACAAAGTGTAAAAGCTCTTAACAACCCCATGTTTGTTTTGCTTGTTGTTTTCATCCAAATCAAAAAGGAAAATGGCATTAGGAAAACTGCAATCTTATGTCTGTCTCATCTCATAAGGAACAGTGGTATTTGAAATAGCACTTGCTTCTGTTACCATACCTTGAGTTTCTATAGGAGTAGTTATAGAGTTGATTGGAGTAGTTATAGAGTTGTATCCTCATTGATACCAATATGTCCAAACTTCCATCTATAAAACCATTTGTAATCTTCAATGGGGGAATTTCTATCCTTGTCAGCCTTCCAATTACCTCCAATATAGATGCATCACTGATGTGGTAATGCAACATTCTCCCTACCCAATCATTTTAGATGAAGACCTGAGCACAGTTTGGGATTCTGCTTCCTGATAAAGACACAGACCTGGTTACCCTAACATTGCCTTTGAGACTAAACAAATTTTTTCCTCTCAGAGTAATATCAAAGAACATAAGCTGAATAACTGAAACAACAAACATTCATTCAGTGAAGTGCTTTCCAAGCCTTTCTTTTGTCTGAAAGAGAAAAGACATATTCCCTAGAAATACCCTGGACTAAATGCTAAGGCAGTGGTTCCCAAACTGGGGTTCGTGAACCCCTGGGGGTTCGCAAAATGTTACAGGGGGTTCTCAGGAAAAAATTCCCTAATGGCGGACAGAGCTGGCCAGCAGCCCGGAGCCCCTGGACTTCCAAGAGCTAAGCAGATCAAAGCAAGTAGATCTATCACACTGAGGAGATTTAAACTTCAAGACTCCTTATAAGAAATGGAAAGGGAGGTGGATATTTTTTGCTGTTTTTAAAATTAAATAGGCAGCTAGTATTAATTATTATGAAGAACAAGTTTAAGCTTTGTTGTAATGTGCGTTGTTTGCCTGGACTGCTCAAGACCTGAATGCTTGTGTAGGAGGAACTCTTTGAGTTGGCTTCTTAAATACCTTCATGCTGTTTCACATCTGATACTCCTTGATGAAACATAGGAGCCTTGTCTTATAACAGGCTTATTCAAAGTGATACAAGCTACAGAAGTGAGATCTTGGAAGAGTGTTGCCATTTTCATAATGTAATAAAAATACTGTTATAATTAATAATAAATAGTGTGTAATATGCATGTCATAAAAACAAATTTTATATCTCCCAGATCACTGCTTTTATAATTTATACTCAGATAAAGGAGAAAATCCCTGGAAATATTCATTTTTAGAAGGGGGTTCGCGAGACTTGACATTTTAGTGAAAGGGGTTCACAGGTTGTTGAAGTTTGGGAACCACTGTGCTAAGGGGAAGATTCTGCCCTCAATACTCATGGTAAGGAGTATTTTTTTCAGGAGTAATCTCATTGAACTCAATGGAACATGCATGGATTCAGGTACCACTCAACATGAATCTGGCCCTGAACATTTAGGTTGGGTGTCTGAAGCTAGGCAGCTTAATCCATTTAGTTACTTAAATAAAAGTGGCTTGATATTCAGAGATGCAAAATGGCCAGAGCTCAGGTAGGTCTTTAGTTGTTGCTGTGGTGGCAACAGATTTTCCGTGGCCAGATGAATGCTGTCAATGCACGCAGCCAGCATTAAAAAATGTGAGCCACTGTCCTTCTGATCAGCCAATAGCATACCAACAGCAGTGAGTATTTCAGTTTTCAATTTCAAAAAAAGTACTTTTTTTCCCAACCAGCTCTATCTTACTCTTATTTCCATGCACAGGCAGCATAGTACGAGAAACAATCCAACCCTTAAACTGTTGGTTGTTTATTGTTATTTATCTCTGGCTGTCCTGGTTTGGACAAGCTTGCAAACAGAAACAACAAAATAAGAACTGGCCAATAGATTTCCAATAGAAGTGTTTCCCATCAAAAGATGTAGTTGAATTAAAATCAAAATGGGTTGAACGTTTGAGTTTCCTGTGAGAAAAAAATAAAATATTTTATTTTGACAAATTGAAATGTTTCCATTCATTTTGTTTAGACTTTTATGTTATATTAAAATATTAATTGTAATAGTTGGCAGAGTAAAGCGAGGTCTTACGCTCCGCTCAATGATATTTGTCTGTCTGTAATGCAATAACTTTTGAATGCTACATCTGATCGTATCCAAACTTTCAGGGAAAGTTCTAAGAATCAAAGGGAAGAAACCTAGTAATTTTTGTGAAATTTGGAAAACCAGGAGGAGTAAATGGGGAATTTCCAGAATCTGGTTAGCAGATCCAACAGTTCAACCACCTCTATAATTGTCCATAGATCAAAGAACAGGTTGAGAGCAGCCGTTAGCACACTCCAGAATAACAACACCCTCTTTTCTCAGCTCTGCTTATCCTCTGAATACAGTTTAAAATGTTGAAACCCCGAAATACTTATCTACCCGACAGAAAGAAGATGGTAGAGGAAAGGGGGAATGGGAGACGGCATTAGAGATATGGGGGAATTGGGGTATACACATAGTCCTTGGAATGGCGGGGCGGAAATGGGAGACTGGGATTGACAGAAAGGGGAAATAGGGAGCATACAAAACCTCTTGCATGAGGGAAACAAGGAGCACACAGAACCCATGACAGTGGGAGAGAGAATGGAGGATTCTGGTATGGGAGAGAAGAGAGCAGTGGAAGGCATGTGAGGAGGACAGAGGAAGGGGAGAAAAGGAGAAAAACAGAGTGCCTGGCATGGGAGGGGGTGCATTTCAGGAACTCTCTGAAGTAGAGAAGCATGGGAGGATGGCACATAGGGGATTTTGGGAGAGAAATGAAGGGTATGCAACAAGCACCTGGTGTGTGCAATGCACTTAGCCTACAGAAGAGACAAAGTGTTCAATCCTCTATTATGTTTATTACTGTATATATATGTATGTATGTTTATTACTGTGTATATATATATATATATATATTACAGTATTTTGTTTAGATACTCAATTATTGTTTTGAAACTATCAAAAATGGAACATTTCAATAGTCCCTAATAGAATTTTTTCTGAATTTTTGTTTCACAGGAAATTCTGAAGTTTCAGCTTTTCATTCCAATTCAAATTGTTTTTTAAATGTCAAAATTTCCTGTAGAATGGAAATTCTGGTCCCCAACCAAGTGTAGTAAAAATATAGTCATTTGCTGTATCATTTCCAATTCAACCAGAACCAGGAATTACCAGCAATCTTGTCTGCAAGCCTCTGACTGCACAAGCTTTGAATGTGCATCCATTTGAGATTCTGCCTTCATTAGCTGTGCTAAACTTCTCTCTTCTGGAAGCTGCATTTTGCACAGTTACAGGCTATCTGGAGGATTAGCTAGTCAGTGCCTGTACAGTGCCTTGAACAGGTAAAGCATGAAATGAATGATAAGTTGTCTTTTTTTCCCCACCTTTGCCTTGTTCCATTAGCCAGGCTCAATGGTACACAGAGCATGCATGATTGGCACAAATTTTACAAACCAGCTAGCCAGGCCTGACATTCTTGGCCTGCCATAGGAGGTTTTCTCCTTCTAGGTGGACTGCCTGCTATGCCTGACAATCCCTACCTGCCCAAATAAAGGCACAGAGAGGGGAAGTGACTTGCCCAAGGTCACCCAGCAAGTCAGTGGCAGAGCCAGGAATAGACTCTAAGTCTCCTGAATCCCAGTCCTGTGCCCTCTCCTCTATACTATGTTGCCTCCCTTATATAAATGCTAAGTATTATTATTAATCAATATCAGGCCAGATCATCATTAGCTTCAATGGAGCTGTACCAATGTACACATGCTGAGCATCTGGCCCACTATTGTGATTCTCAACTGAACTTAGATTGATAAAGTTTTAGTTTAGTAATGACGTTTTTAGGTGTTAGTTTATCAGGAAATCACATTTGTTCCCACATGGCTATTACCCTGTTTTGCTAGATTGTTTTAGGCAAGTGCACACTTTATCATTGTGACAGTAATCTAGCTACGAGAGAGTTAGTTGCAAACAAGAACTGAGACCCACTTGCTGTGTTGTGTGGGTTACAGCATGTAGTAATGTATCTTTTCTTTTTGCTGAAAACACAGTGATTAGATAGCACTCATTTAAGGTATTTGAATTAGAGATGCAGGTACCACATCAAAAGTAATCAAAGGCAGTTTAGGAAATGAAGCTGACAGAGAGAGGAGCACTTCCCAAAGAAACATTTCATTTGCATGTAATGGAGCTATTTTAAGTTAATTTTGACATTACATTATAATAACAACACTTGTTGACATTTAGAGTGTATAAGAGACAAGACTTGCTCTGTAATGAATTCAAATTTTTTTATAAGCAATAAATATATAAATAAATTCCATAGGTGGAAAAAAACCACCTTTGCCTTTTGTTGTACACAAGCTACATCTGAAATCTAAGCTAATTTGCCACAGGGCACATCCTTCAGGAGCAGGAGAAGCTCATAGGATGCAGCATTTGGAAAGATAGCTCTGCAAAGGTATTGATATATTGAAACAGAAGAATTTAGATGAGGACGATAACCACAGTCCAGCTAATTCATCCCCTGCCCACTGACTGGGCAGCTGCTCTACATCTTAATAGTTATCTCCAGAAATATTATTATATGCCAATATTTTTATATACCATATACCTACAGGCCAGAAAATCACAACCACTTACAGCAAGCTGGGGTGCAGAAAGACACCACACCAGCATCAGTCTTTGGAGACCTTCTTCCTTCAAAGAACAGAGGCTGGGAGAATGACTCCAGGAGCACTGTGCAACAGACATAGGAGAAGCTACTGCTAAACATAACAGAAAGTTGTTTTTGCTTTCACAAGTGCTGGCCATGGGCTGCCAGCCAGTGCAGAAAGAAGGTTGGGTCACAGTCTTACTCTACCCTCTCTGGGCTGTCTAGTGTCATTGGCAGGACTAACAGTCTCCCTCTTTGCATTCGGGTAGTGCAAGTTGCTGGATTCTAGCTGAGTACTGCACAGGACCATGGGCTGCACTCTCTCGTCCCCTTGCAATCTTGCGCAAAGCAGCTGAAACCTAATATGTGTGCAAGGGTAACACAGATAGAGAGAAATGCTTTTCAGGCAAACACCTCCCCACTTCTGAGTGCATCCTTGCTGCACCCAACAAGTCTTAGAAGTGGAAACCTGAGTGATACACTCAATATTGTGAATGAAGCCGGAGATAGAGCAAGCATTTTTTTTTAAATGCATGAACAGTACGTCTGCCTAGCAGTTCCAGGAAGGATGAGTCAAAGTCCCTGCTACTATAGAGTATGTGGGAAAAGATCATCTTTTAGGTCGTAAGAGAAAAACGATTTTGTAGTCTCCTCAAAGTCCTTCTTGTGTGCACAACAGTAAGTGACCTCATTATTTGACCTGGTTAGAAATCTCTGTTCATGTGAGAGGAGCTGCAAGTCAGGACTGATTTGTGTTGGCAGAGTTGTATACAAGGGCCAGCCAGGAACAGGAAGAAGGGTTGGATGGGGAGTACCATCAAGTCTGAGATGCTTTGGCAAAACTTGGCAGGGGTGGGGAGAGCGTGAACGTTTCCTGGCTGCACTATGCCTGAACCAAGCCACTACATGATATCAGTTCATCACTTTAATAAGCATTAATACAATGATATATTTTTTAAAAAAATACACCATGAAGCTTCATATTTGGCTGTGCAATGTTCCACACTGGAAATTGGCAGGATGTATAAGAATATGTCTGTGTTTCCCAGTGGCAACCAGGTGTCCCGTCCCTCCACCCCGCATATTTCCAGATCACTTGAAAGGCTGCCAAACACATTAGCAAATTTTCTAATTATTTGTAATTTCCTTCCAAGGGATATTTAGCCATTTAACTGGCATAACAAAAGCAAGTGAACTATCATTTACCATGCTTATCAAATGTCAGTTAGTACTTTGTGGTAATTGATATCCAATTAACACACTAATGCATGTTTTTTGATACCAATTAAATGTCTAAACAGTTCTTTCAGTTTTATTACACTAATAAAACAGTAACTGTGTGTTCATTGTTTCTGTAATTTTTAAGATAATGCCATGTGGATTATATCTAGCTCGCTTACACTGGTGGATGCTCAATATACCCTGATAGTCATAAATATTTAATAACTGCCTTAATACAGCTAAACAAATCGCTTATATAATAATCACTTTAAACGACAAATAAGGTGTTTGTTTAAAAATATTACATGTGCACTTCAGAGGAAAAGTGTGAAATGTATAAGACAAATCTGATTTGTGGATAAGTTTGATTAGCATTGTTTCTTTCCCACATATATTTCTTCATCTTTATTATAAAATAGAATTGCCAACTGCTTTTATAGAGTACCTTTCACAGGCCATTGCACTGGGGCTCAAAGACTCTAGGTTCAATTCTCATCTCTTTACAGGCTTTCCATGTAACCTAGGGAAACTTCCCATTGGAGTAGGACATCAAAATACCTGTGAGGAGCTGAGTTTTAGTCACTCTGGCCCAGATCCACAAACATATTTAGGCTCCTAACCTCCACTGAAATCAATTAAAGGTATGAGCCTAAATACCTTTAAATGCATGAAAGCTGGGTCGAGCTGGGTCTCTGTGCCTTTGTTCTCCATCTGTAACATGAGGATAATAGTCCTTCCTTCTCCCACCCTTTGACTGTCTTGTCTATACACTGTAATATCATCTGGGCAAGAACTGTCTGATGTTCAGTATTATCATCTCTGTGTACATAAAGCATCTAGCAAAATGAGGTTTTAATATCAGTTCAGCCCTCTAGATATGACCATAGTACAAATTAATAACAATACAATAGATTCCGGTTTTAAGGTGTTCCAAAGTACTCTGATGAGCTAAACTATACGATCAAAAATTTCAAGAGCATCCACTAATTTTGGATGACCAACTTGAGAAACCTCCGATCTCATTTCCAAAGGTGTTGGAGGGATCTGTGTGTGTTCACTGCCTTTGAAAACAAGTGTCTCATAGGAAGTACCAGATTCTAACAGATGTTTCAAATATAAAGAGGCAGAAAGGAGGGGGAATATTTTGTCTGGAGACAAAAAAACAAAAAATAAAACCAAAAAACCACAATTTACTGACCCCCTACAGTCCTGTCCCCAACTCTGCTGCCTTAAGAATCCATTTGTTTGGAGTGCTTTTAAGACCAGCTCTAGTAGCCATAACAGAATTATATTAAGACAAGCTAGTATGTGTGGTAAGCTCAACTGAGCTCAGATTAGCTATTTAAATGTAGAGCTATTCGAAATAATGGCAGCCTTCTCCTACCTCCTCCCCAAATGGCATTTCATTGAAACCTAAATTTTTGCAGAAACATATTGGTTTTGATGAAAATTTCATCAAGGCATCAAGTATCAGAGGGGTAGCCATGTTAGTCTGGATCCTTAAAAAGAGACAAAGAGTCCTGTGGCACTTTATTGACTAACAGACATATTGGAGCATAAGCTTTCATGGGTGAATACCCACTTCGTCAGATGAATGTAGTGGAAATTTCCAGAGGCAGGTATAAATATGCAGGCAAGAATCAGTCTAGAGATAACGAGGTTAGTTCAATCAGGGAGGATGAGGCCCTCTTCTAGCAGTTGAAGTATGAACACCAAGGGAGGAGAAACTGCTTTTGTAGTTGGCTAGCCATTCACAGTCTTTGTTTAATCCTGAGCTGATAGTGTCAAATTTGCAAATGAACTGAAGCTCAGCAGTTTCTCTTTGAAGTCTGGTCCTGAAGTTTTTTTGCTGCAGGATGGCTACCTTTAAATCTGCTATTGTGTGTCCAGAGAGACTGAAGTGTTCTCCTACAGGTTTTTGTATCTTGCCATTCCTAATATCTGACTTGTGTCCATCTATTCTTTTACATAGGGACTGTCCAGTTTGGCTGATGTACATAGCAGAGGGGCATTGCTGGCACATGATGGTGTATATTACATTGGTGGACGTGCAGGTGAATGAACTGGTGATGTTGTGGCTGATCTGGTTAGGTCCTGTGATGGTGTCGCTGGTGTAGATATGTGGGTAGAGTTGGCATCGAGGTTTGTTGCATGGATTGGTTCCTGAGTTAGAGTTGTTATGGTGCGGTGTGTGGTTGCTGGGGAGAATATGCTTAAAGTTGGCGGGTTTAAAGGTAGCCATCCTGCATGCAGCAAAAAACCTCCAGGACCAGACTTCAAAGAGAAACTGCTGAGCTTCAGTTCATTTGCAAATTTGTCACCATCAGCTCAGGATTAAACAAAGACTGTGAATGGCTAGCCAACTACAAAAGCAGTTTCTCCTCCCTTGGTGTTCACACCTCAACTGCTAGAAGAGGGCCTCATCCTCCCTGATTGAACTAACCTCGTTGTCTCTAGACTGATTCTTGCCTGCATATTTATACCTGCCTCTGGAAATTTCCACTACATTCATCTGACGAAGTGGGTATTCACCCATGAAAGCTTATGCTCCAATACGTCTGTTAGTCTATAAGGTGCCACAAGACTCTTTGTCATCAAGGCATGTTTCTCAGGTGCAGGATGGAGTTTCTGAAGACAGACAGAATGAGCCCAGAATAGCCAATAGCCCAGTGGTTAGGATTCTCTCCTGGGATGTATGCCAGATTTGGAGCAGAGACATGAATCTGTCTCCCCCACAGCCCAGGCAAGTGTCTTAACCACCTGGCTATTCTGGGGTGGCTGTCTTGTCCTAACCACCTGGGTATTCTGGGATCTCTCTCTAGTTTTGTCATGAACAATTTTGGAAGGTCTTGATTTTGTTCCAAATCAGAATGAAAACAAATATCAAAACCTCAATATTTTTCACAAATCAAAATTGTTTTCTGGTTGGCCCTTTTAAAATGTGGCCTTTCCCCAATAAAACAATCCAATTTCTGTGACTGAATATCAATAGTGGAAAAAATAGACAGTACTTGGGACAGAAAATTAAGGTCAAGATTGCTACCAAATCGTTCTAGACTCCTGTTTGCTTTATCTGTTACCTGACTGTCTTCAGCAAAGTATTGGAATAATAGCATGCCTAATTATAGATCACAGGAGAGATATTTCCACAGACCGTGAGAGTACAACATTGATCACATTTTTGTGGCAAGTACAGTTACCCAATATAAGAATACGGCATTTTCTTGATTATGCTCATTTTCTTGATTAATCGTTCCTAAATTTAATCCAAAATGTTGCCTGGATTTGAGCGGCTTATAAACACAAGAAAATATCCAACCTACTGCACATGCCACTAATTGGAAAAGATTCAGTTCAGATGACTGCTTGTGGGTTCTTTGCGAAGATTTATTGATACTTAGCATTTAAGGCCTCAGACTTAAGGCCAAAAGGGGCCATCATGATCACCTAGTCTTACCTCCTGCACGTTGCAGACAACAGAACCTCACTCCTGCAATAGACCCAGAACCTCTGGCTGAGTTATTGAAGTCCTCAAATCATGATTTAAAGACTTCAAATTACAGAGAATCCACCATTTACACTAGTTTAAACCTGCGAGTGACCCATGCCCCATGCTGCAAAGGAAAGCAAAAAACCACAGGGGTCGCTGCCAATCTGACCCAGGGGAAACTTCCTTCCTGATCCCAAATATGGCAGTCAGCTGGACCCTGAGCATTTCAGCAAGATCCAACAGCCATACACAGGAAAGAATTCTCTGTTGTATAGTGTCCCGTCATGGGTCTTTGGGGATATATACTACTAGCAGTTGCAGATTGCTATATACCAGGGGTTCTCAAACTGGGGGTTGGGACCCCTCATAAACTCATAGACTCATAGACTTTAAGGTCAGAAGGGACCAATATGGTCATCTAGTCTGACCCCCCGCATGATGCAGGCCACAAAAGCTGACCCCCCCACTTTCCCTTAGCTCTGCTGTTGAAGTCTCCAGATCGTGATCTAAAGACTTCAAGTCGCAGAGAATCTTCCAGCTTGCGACCCCTGCCCTATGCTGCGGAGGAAGGCGAAAAACCTCCAGGGCCACTGCCAATCTACCCTGGAGGAAAATTCCTTCCCGACCCCAAATATGGCGATCAGCAGAACCCCGAGCATACAGGCAAGATTCTCTAGCCAGACCCTCATTTTACCAGCGATGGCCGTTATTGCCTAATTGATTAGAATCCCGTAATCCCATCAAACCATTCCCTACATAAACTTATCTAGCCTAATCTTGAAGCCAGAGAGGTCTTTCGCCCCCACCGTTTCCCTCGGAAGGCTGTTCCAAAATTTCACCCCTCTGACGGTTAGAAACCTTCGTCTAATTTCAAGCCTAAATTTCCCCTCGGCCAGTTTATATCCATTCGTTCTCGTGTCCACATTAGCACTGAGCTGAAATAATTCCTCTCCCTCCCTGGCATTTATCCCTTTGATATATTTAAAGAGAGCAATCATATCCCCCCTCAGCCTTCTTTTGGTTAGGCTAAACAAACCAAGCTCCTCGAGTCTCCTTTCATAGGAAAGGTTTTCCATTCCTCGGATCATCCTAGTTGCCCTTCTCTGTACCCGTTCCAGTTTCAGTTCATCCCTTTTAAACATAGGAGACCAGAACTGCACACAGTACTCCAAATGAGGTCTCACCAGCGCCTTGTATAACGGAAGCAGCACCTCCCTGTCCCTACTAGAAATACCTCGCCTTATGCATCCCAAGATCGCATTAGCTTTTTTCACAGCCACGTCGCATTGCCGACTCATAGTCATCCTGCGATCAACCAGGACTCCGAGGTCCTTCTCCTCCTCAGTCACTTCTAACCTATGCGTCCCTAGCTTATAACTGAAATTCTTATTAGTCATCCCTAAATGCATCACCTTACACTTCTCACTATTAAATCTCATCCTATTACTAATACTCCAATTTACAAGGTCATCCAAGTCTCCCTGCAGAATATCCCGATCCTTCTCCGAGTTGGCAATGCCTCCCAACTTTGTGTCATCCGCAAACTTTATCAACCCACTCCTACATTCGGTTCCGAGGTCAGTAACGAATAGATTAAATAAAATCGGACCCAGAACCGAACCTTGAGGAACCCCACTGGTGACCTCCCTCCAATCTGACAGTTCACCTTTCAGTACTACCCGCTGCAGTCTCCCCTTTAACCAGTTCCTTATCCACCTCTGGATTTTCCTATCGATCCTCATCTTATCCAATTTAACCAATAATTCCTCATGCGGAACCGTATCAAACGCTTTACTAAAATCGAGGTATATTAGATCCACCGCATTTCCTTTATCTAGAAGGTCTGTTACTTTCTCAAAGAAGGAGATCAGGTTGGTTTGGCACGACCTGCCTTTCGTAAACCCATGTTGTAATCTGTCCCAATTGCCATTCACCTCAAGGTCCTTAACTACTTTCTCCTTCAAAATTTTTTCCAAGACCTTACATACTACAGAAGTTAAACTAACAGGCCTGTAGTTACCCGGGTCACTTTTTTTCCCCTTCTTGAAAATAGGAACCACATTAGCTATTCTCCAGTCCAACGGTACCACCCCCGAGTTTACAGATTCATTAAAAATTGTCGCCAAGGGGCTCGCAATTTCTCGCGCCAGTTCCTTCAATATTCTAGGATGAAGATCATCCGGTCCGCCCGATTTAGTCCCGTTTAGCTGGTCAAGTTTGGCTTCCACCTCTGATACTGTAATGTCTATCCCCCCTCCTCTATTCCCCTCTGTCCTACTCCCTCTATTCCTAAACCCTTCATTAGCCTTATTAAAGACCGAAGCAAAATATTCATTTAGATATTGTGCCATGCCTAGATTATTCTTAATTTCCACTCCATCCACATTCTTCAGCGGTCCCACTTCCTCTTTCTTTGTTTTCTTCCTATTTATATGGCTATAAAACCTCTTACTATTGGATTTAATTCCCCTCGCAAGGTCCAACTCTACACGGCTTTTGGCCTTTCTCACCGCATCCCTACATGCTCTAGACTCACTAAGGTAGGTTTCCTTGCTGATCCCTCCCTTCTTCCATTCTCTGTACGCTTTCTGTTTTTTCTTAATCGCCCCTTTGAGACTCCCGCTCATCCAGCTAGGTCTAAATCTCCTGCCCACTAATCGTTTTCCCTTTCTCGGGATACAGGCCTCAGACATCTCATGCAACTTCTGCTTGAAATAATCCCAGGCGTCATCTGCCTTTAGATCCCTAAGTATGTTAGCCCAATCCACTTCCCTAAGTAGTTGCCTTAATTTGTTAAAGTTGACCTTTTTGAAATCATAAACCTTAGTCACAGTTTTATTTCTGTTAATCCTTCCATTTAGTTTAAACCGAATTAGCTCATGGTCACTCGAGCCAAGGTTGTCCCCTACAACCATTTCTTCAACGAGGTCCTCACTACTCACCAGCACTAAATCTAAAATGGCATCCCCCCTCGTCGGTTCACTTACTACTTGATGAAGGAATTCATCTGCTAGCACGTCTAAGAACATCTGAGCCCTATTATTGTTACTAGCATTTGTTACCCAATCTATATCTGGGAAGTTAAAATCCCCCATGATGACACAGTTCTTATCAGTTTTTACTTCCCTAAAAACATTAAGTAGTTCTTTGTCCGCCTCCAGGCTAGATCCCGGCGGTCTATAGCACACCCCCAGCACTATCTCGGGGGAGGCTCTAGTAGTTCTTTTATGCAGTGTAATTATTGCCCATACAGACTCCGTCTTATCCATCCCATCACTTATTATTTCTTTACATTTTATCTCATTATTGACATATAACGCCACTCCCCCACCTTTACCTTTTTTCCGGTCGTTCCTAAACAGCACATACCCTTCCATACCTGTACTCCAGTCATGATTACTGTTCCACCACGTTTCGGTTATTCCTACGATATCAGGTTTCATTTCTTGGACCAGGAGCTCCAATTCCTCCATTTTGTTACCTAGGCTTCTCGCATTGGTGTATAAACATCTTACCGTATGCTGTCTATCCTTTCTCCCATTAGTTGTGCAATTTGGGATGGACCCCATGCTGTCCATCCGCCCCCTCTTTCTTATGTCCAATTCCCTACCCCCACCTATGTCTGTGCTTATCTCCTCACACTCCTTTTCAGTGTTGGAATCTGGCGTGGAGATTAACTGAACATCTCCCAACCGTCTCCCCCAAGTTGCTAGTTTAAAGCCCTTTTGATGAGATGAGCCAGCCTCCCTCCCAGAAGTCTATTCCCTTCCCTACTCAGGTGAAGTCCATCCCGCGAGAACAGCTGTCTGTCCCCGAAAGCCTCCCAGTGGCCATACATCCCAAAGCCCTCCTTATAGCACCACTCCCTTAGCCAGCTATTTATCCTCATAATTCTGTCAGCCCTTTGCTGTCCTTCTCTTGGAACAGGCAGAATCCCACTAAAGATAATCTGAGCCTCCACTTCCTTAAGCGTCTTCCCCAGCCTGGCATAATCTCCCTTAATTCTCTCTAGCGAGAACCTAGCCGTGTCATTTGTTCCTACGTGGAGGATGATCAAAGGGTTCTTACCTGCTCCTTTTAGGATCCTTTTCAACCGCAGGTCCACATCCCTTATCTTAGCGCCCGGCAGACAGCACACCCTTCTGTTTTCAGGGTCTGCTCTGGTCACAGGCCTGTCCAACCTCCTCAGCAAGGAGTCTCCAATCACATAAACCTGCCTTTGCCTGGTGACAGTACTCTGTACAAATCTGTCCCCTGTAGTCGTACCTCTTGTGTCTCTCTATTTTCCCTTATAGTCCCCCTAGTGCCATCCTCTATCCTACTGGGGCCCGGTATAGGTGCTGTCTCCATCAACTCCATCAACCCTCAGGGAGTTGTGAGGTTATTACCTGGGAGGTCACGAGCTGTCA
>NW_020664446.1:51173126-51257866 GCF_002925995.2 Terrapene triunguis | reverse complement strand
CGGCCTCTCAACTGAGACATCCAGTTGTGATGGTTACATAGCCACGAGGAACTAGACTAAGATTAATAATTCGGATCACTGAACATGCATCAAATTATATGACTTTCACTCACCACTGAAATGAATCATATTTCAACCAATAATTTAAGTTGAAAGACTCATGTATTTTATTGTCAATCCCATGGGTTATCCAGTCCAAGGCATAACTTTTCTCAAATGAGAAAACTGAAGGATTTTGCTTGAGGTGAAAAACAAAACACTTTAAAATCTGTCTACCTGCATTTCCTTAGTAACATGCTAATTAATTGCTGGCTTTCCCACTCAAAATTGCTGTGTGAGTTGTTTGAAGTAATAAAAAAAGTGTTTAAGTGGATTTAATATGCATTGTAATGAAATAAGATCAGCATTTGTGATTTTTTTTTTTTTTTTTAATAACCCAGATTTGCAGGTTTTGGAGAGTCCTGACTGCCAATTGCTTTGCAGGGCTAATGGCAAATGGATAGATCATGAAAACACCACATCTAAGTATTGTAAAAGTAAGTAATAATCAGAGATTAAAGTCCTACAAGCTACAAGTAATCAAGGAGACTGCGCTACCATAATTCACTTTCATTTTATAATAATGTACTCGAGTGCATTGCATCTCACATGTACCTGTAGATGATGTAAAAGTAGTTTTTAAAACACGCATGCAAACTGCACTAATTTCATCCAAGACCAAATCCCTCCCACCCCCAATAACCTGACTCTAATATTAAGCTGCCCCGTAAGCTCCCAAATTACATCTAATATTTACACCTAGGTATCAGTGATTTCAGCTTTGAAGCATATAACAAGACTCTCAATTGAATCTAAATTAGTTCTTTTATTATACCATGGAGAGAGGAGGGGTCAAATGGTGTTTGGGACCCTCTATTTTTTATTTGCCCAGTGAATTTGGTGCATGAGAAAAAGACTGGATTGGTGGTCCTGGAAAATAAAGTCCTCCTTTTTTTAAACACTGAGCAGATACAGTATGAGCTATGGCTATTCCTCATCTGCTCTGCCATCCCTCATCCCTGACCTGAGGGATGAGGGTTGAGAGTGCAGTTCCTTTCCCATGTTCAGCCATTGCTTTGCTTTTTTAGCAGAAACGGCCCACAGTAGTGTCAACAAGTGAAAATATGGTGCTGGTTTTTCTGGAGGTGGCATCTATCCAAGAAGGAATGAACTGCGACCTACTAACTAGTTCATTTCATATAGGCTATTGAACAGCTGTCAAATGGTAAAAAGATTTTAGTCAATACTGACCTAGCTGGAATTTGAACCAATGCTCTGTTTTTTTTCCCTGTTTTCATTCTTGTCCAAGTCCCTGGTCCAGGAAAGCACTTAAGCACAGGTTTAATTTTAAGCTTGTGAGGAGTCCCTATAAAGTCAATGGGACTCCTCACATGCTTGTTAAGTACTTGCTTAACTTTAATGCATCAGACCTGTCTCTTCAATTGTAAGCATTTTGCTGCTCTTTCACAACTGCATTGCATTTCCCTGCGGGGGCCTTAATCCTCTCTACCCCATCCTCCCATGACATACAGAACATGTCTTTGGTTTAGATTGTTTTTCATATTATTGTGAAGAATCAAATTTTCCTCCCTCACACTCACATACGCACACTCTGTAGCAGTGGAAAGCCCATGTGGTGATAGAAATAAAATATGAGCCAGGGCACATGTTAAATGCCAAGAATCTTAACAATTCTCTGCATTCCTAAGACTCTGGCTTGGACAAACTGGTCCCCAACATGGCACAGTCCTTTACAGTGAAAAAGCAGACATGATGGCTGAGGTAATATCTTTTATTAGACCAACTGCTGTTGGTGAGAGAGACAAGCTTTTGAGCTTACACAGAGCTCTTCTTAAGGAAAACCTGAGATCTGAAGAAAAGCTCTGTGTAAGCTCAAAAGCTTCTCTCTCTCACTAACAGAAATTGGGCCAATAAAAGATATTATCTCACCCATCTTGTCTCTCTAATATCCTGGGACCGACATAGCTACAACACTGCATATAACAACACTGTAGCAGACTTTGTTGCCCATTGCTTCTTGAGTATAGTTAGCCATGATTTCTAAATGGCCTTTTTTGTTTACAGGAGAGTGTTAGAGGAAGTGATCCAGAATCCCACATGTTTCACCTTTCTTTAGTTTCCTTTATTCCCTCTGGATAAGGAAGAGCTGGATGCAGTTGCATCAAACACTGCTCTGACTGCTGAGCAGAAAGGGTGTTGAAAGATGGCATAAACAGTCCATAGCCCCTGTCAGCCCTGGGAGTGAGCATCTGAATCAACTTTTTTTTTTATTTATGTATTATTAAAACTCTCTATTCAGCAGTGGTTAGTAAGAGCTTTATACCTAACCATCAATCATCTTAACTATTTTATTCTGCTTGTAAACATCTGATTTACAGCAGTGAAAACAGTTTCCTTTATTCTGTGTGCCGGAGTAATATAGCGGCCATAAAGAGTGTATACATGTGTCAGCATATTGTAATACAATGGCATTTCTACTACTATAGCAAATGTTATTAATTATTATTACCTTTTCAACAATGTAACATGACAAGCTCATACATTTCTTGTTATGTCCCCGTCTATATTTTATTTTATTTTATCTTAATTTATTTTTTAGTATTAGAGCATCCCTCAGGTGGTCATTTTAAGACACATGGTTGAAGGTTAAAGTGAAGTTCCATAGTTGCCTGGAAATGTATTGTCCAAGTATCTTATCATTAGGCTATTATGACACAAAACCTTTACATAAAAAATTGGAAAGTAGGCAGTTTGATACTGTATATTCTGGGATTTACAGGTGTCATAGGTACAATGTCAATATGAGAACCAATCAGAAAGCTCCAATTGCATCCAAGATTCCAAAGCTAATTTTCTAATTCAGATTAATTTCTCCCATTTCTTCTCTGAGCTTTCTGTTTCTGCTCTTTTAAATCTTGGTGTATGTTTTTTGCTCTTGGTGGTATAAATCAGTTGACTACTTGTGTGAACTATCCACCTCAAATGGAAAGAAGTATCTGCAATATTAAATTTCCTTTTGGACACCAGATCCTCGCTCTCATCCTTTACACTGACATATTCTAAGAGAACAAAATGTCAAGGTTCATATCTCCAATACCAACTTATTCACAAATGAAATTAGTGTTAGCCAAACATGCTCTTTACTGAAATGACCCGGTAGACCACAGTTTGAAAACAACACATTTCTAATGAAATTATTCTTGCCTTTGTAAAACTGATACAGATAATATCTAGTAACTTCATTTCTAATGTTTCCCACTCTCAGAGCCACACTTTTTTCATGCTGCCCACTTCCTATTTGTCAAGTACATTCCAATCTTCCTTAGTCAAAATACCCTTCTGCCTACATTGATCTCTTCATCATATCTCTGAGCTTCCTCTTACCTGAGCTGTTGTTCCATCTATTATATTAATCAGTTAAGTACATGTGTTGAACTACACATCTGTGAGTAATTCCTGTGATTTCAATTAGACTAATCGTTTGCAAAATTAAATACATGTGTAAGTGTTTGCCAGATTGGGACCTTGGAAGTTTTACTGAGCAGGGCTCTTACCTTTTTTGCACATCCATAAAACATCATATACATTTATACAGCAATATGCTTAATAACTAATTTCTCATGTTTTCAGCCAGCACTACCGAAAAACAGATGATTTTGAAATTAAGGCATTGGACTGGGGTCCAGGAGATCTGCATTCAACTCCCAGCTCCTCCATAGACTTTGTGTGACCTTGGGGAAGTCACTTAAGCTATATCTACACTTACGGAGGCGTGTAGAGTACAGGCACTACATGTGTAGCTACATACCACAGTGAAAAGCTCTGGCACGGGGAGGCAGCGGGGAAAGGGAAAGATGTGGGAAGCGCACTGCTTGGGCATGTAGAGAGCCATGTAGGGTATATAACCTGGGGGTTCAGGCATGTAGGACTTGGCAGGGCGTGGGTGGGGCCTTGGGGGAAGGGGTGGAGTGGAGGTGGGGCCTGAGCGGACCCTGGGGGAGCACCCCCCCAGCAGATTAGAAACTCGGCATTTATGTCTCATCATCTACACTGATATCTATACCCACACTAGCTGGGCATGCAGCTTTTACTCCACATGCCATCTTAAGAGTAGGTGTAGCTTTAGTTTCTCTGTGCCTTAGTTCCTCATCTGTTTTATCTATTTTGGATTGTATGTTCTTTGAGACAGGGACTGTTTCTTACTATGTAGATACAATGCCTAGCACAATGCCTAAGCTCAGTACCCAAAGAAAAACACTAACATTGACATTGTTCTGGTATTTTTCATAATTTTTATAATCATCTTGGAAGATTCAAACTGTAGTTTGCCCCTTATCAAGTTGTTTTACTCCACTCTCCTTGCATATGCTATTTTGTCATTGTAGATTTGCTTCTGAGCACTGAACAGCTGGCATTTTATTTATCCAACTTCTGTGAAAGAGCCAAGCTTTTGAACTTACATCGAGTCTTCTTCAAACCTGAAGAAGAGCTCAGTGTAAGCTCTAAAGCTTGGCTCTCTCACCAACAGAAGATATTACCTCACCAACTTGTCTCTCTAATACCCTGGGACCAACACAGCGACAACAACAATATTGCAAATGAGATTTTATTTACTCTTTTAGAAAATAACTTCCTAGAGCCCAGGGTGAGGCTATAAATTCCCCCCTCTACTTTATACATCCAAGGGTTGGAGTTGTCTTGATATGTGTTTCCAAATCTCACTTTATTTGGGAGCTTCTGTGTTGGGTCTTCATTGTGCCTTGGGCTACTCAGCCACACCGCAGAATATGGTGGGGGAGGTGAAGATGGAATAAGGAGGATCTTGAATCACACAGGGGTAAAGAGCTGCACATGCACACCCCACTTACTCCTTGAATGGACAGGGGGGAAGGAAAGTGCAGTCTTGGCTCTGCTTCCACTGACTACTGCAAGTGAGCCTGTATGGAGGGGCTGATGATAATGAGGGAATCGTGGGTCCCTGAGTTACAAGAGATGTGCCTAGGATAGAGAATCCATACACCATCCCTCACAATGGGGTTGGGTCCTTAGGACACAATCCAGACCAACATGTTATGTGAAAAGTAATGGGGAAGCAAGGCATGAATAGCATACAGCTTGTCTATTAAACTCTCCACTTCCAAAGCATAATTTCACCTTGGATTCCCAGGGCCCGCAATCCTGATCATCTTCCTTCCCTCTCTCCCACATGCAGTTTGATGAAAGGTCATTGGCTGTGTCATTTGCTGGAGAGACAGGTTAGGCTGAGCATGTGCCTCTCTTATTTCTCCAAAGGCAGCAGACAAGCATTTGATCCTTAACAAGAGCATCATTGCTTGAACCTCATTTAAAAATCTACAGCCATGAGGGAGAAGAGCAGCATCAAACAGATCCTGTGACTAACCTTGATTTCTTAAACAGCATGAAGGTGTTCTTGATGTGCATGGAATTGTGTTCACCTTACTATGCATGACAATCATCAAACATCAAGACTATGATATGACTGTGACAGTGGACTCAGCAGAGCTGAATATAAGATAAGAATTTAAGATCCTATAAGGCTCGAATGAGAGAGGGGTAGACTTTGGATGTGTCAAGCTTCAAGAGCTGGACTATTAGTCCTGATGCCTGAGCTGAATTCAAACTCAGATACTTAGGGTTTGTCTACACTACAGGAGAAATTCGATTTAAACTACGCAATTTGAGTTACGTGAATAGCGTAACTCAAATCAGCGTAGCTTAGATCTACTTACCGTGGGGTCCACACTATGCAGTGTCGACCAGAGATGCTCTCTTGTTGATTCCCCCTACTCTTCTAAATCTGGTGGAGTACAGGAGTCAATGGGAGAGCGATCTGCGGTCGATTTAGCGGGTCTTCACTATTACCCACTAAATCAATTGCTGATGCATCGATCCCCGCTCGTGGATCCCCTGGTAAGTGTAGACAAGCCCTATCTCTGTGCCCTTCTAAATTCCTCCTGTTTTTTCAGTTGAATAAGTTCCTCCTCTGTTGTAGTCATGCAAAATGCTTATTGTGCTGCCAAGTCAGAGCTGGATGAATTTCAGTGGTGGGTGAAGTGATTCCTCTAGATCAGGCCTGCACAACTCATAAAGCGGCGGGGGCCATATTACTCCAAAGAAAAACAGCTGAGGGCCGAAACCCCATGGCCCCACCGAAACCCCCCCCCCCCCACAAAACCCCCCCCCCCCAGCGCCGCCCAGCCCCCCCGAAACACACACACCCCAGCGCCGCCCGCCCCACGGAAGCAAACCCTCCTTCCCCAGCGCCGCCCCACCGAAACAGCAGTACTGAACCTTGGTAATGTGTTATAGCGGGCCCCTAAGGTAGTATAATTAAGGTAAAAGAAAAATGTCTCTTTGCTAGAAGTAGAATAAGATCTTCCCCCCACTTTGTAATCAATTGCCCTGTTGAATGAATGAGGTGTGAATGAGGAAGGCATGGAAGACAGGCACCTCCAGACAGCTGCAACCCTTGGAGAGGGGATGGGAGCCAGACCAGATCAGTAGAACAGGTTAGCCACTGACTCGCCGGTCGCCTCCTCAGCCCCCTCCTCTGCCGCCGGCTCACCTGCCCGCCCCGCCACTGCCTGCCTGCTCGCCTCCTCAGCCCCCCCCCCCACCCGCCGCTTACCTACTCACCCCCCACGAGCTGCACAGTGAGCCCATGCGGGCCACATGTTGTGCAGGCCTGCTCTAGATCATACAATTCATATTCACTTTCAAATTGTTTTAGATAAAAAGTGCTCTATACAGTATATTCACTCACCATACAACTCACAATTACAAGAAAGTATCAGAAGAACCACTCCAACCCCAACCCCCAAACCTGCCTCTCAGTAAAGTTTATACTCATTTTAGTAGTTAATCATGATGAACTTCCCCAGCAGTATATTTGAGCCAATCTGCACATAAGCACAGTAAAGGCTAATTAAACTTTAGTAGTAGTTGAATCAAATTAGTTACTACAATCAAAGTCAAGGATATAATCAAAGCCCTTGTAGAAAGCACAGGAGTTGAAAAAAGAATTCCTAAATTAATGTTTTGGTACGCTTTACAAATGTGTGTTAACATTAGTATTTGATAAAACAACAAGAGAATTGGCAAAATACGTTCAGAATTTAAAAGGCAATTGAGGACGGATAGCGCTGTGGGGAAAGCACTAGACTAGGACTCAGACGATTAAGGTTCACTCCTAGCTCTGCCTCAGTCTTCTTGTGTGACCTCTGTGCCTAAGTTCCCCACCTGCACTATGGGGAAAACAATATATCTCTACCTCATAGGGGTGTTCTGAAGATACAACTATTAATGACTGTGAGTCACTCAGATACCACAATAATAAAGGCCATACAAGTAAATAGATAGACCATTACATCAATATTCTTCTGAAACTGTAAAACCAGCAACCATGTTTTCCCGTGTTTTAGTACCGCATCTACCACAACAGGGCCCTATTCTTGATTGGGGTCTGTGTGCTACTATAACATATATTAAATAACAATCCTCCGTATTCAGATTCTGCTCTATACAATGTTGCCCATAGTGAGAAAACCAGAAGAAAAAAAAACCTTTGGAGATAGACTGGTTCAACTACAAAGAATGAACACTGCAATCTGTGTACTGTTGCTAGGTGGGTATGTCATGGGATGGGAAATCTAACACTGCATATAGTGAGGCCTTTTACATAAAGAGCTGGTGTTATTAATAAAAATGATTTATGTTTAGTGCCAATAATCTGTGTGTGCTACGTAGACCACAGAAATAAAGATAGTCCTTGCCCTGAAGATCTTATCTATTGCCTTTCATTTTTTGCTTTGCCCCCTTTAATCACTGATCTATATACAATTTTTTTTAATTGACTTCATCGGGTGTTTTGTTGGATTATGGAGGATCCTATGCTATTCTAATGTCCACAGCTTCTTTGGAACACTCTCTCAGCTTCTGTATTTACTTTGACCAGACATTGCCTGACAGAGTTTTAACCACAGAACATTCACATTTTGCCCTTAAAGTTCATCTTAGTTTGGTCATACATAGCATGGTTTCTTTTTACTCAGAAATGCTCTAGTTAAAAAAAATCACATTTAGCTCTTTCCTTCTGTTTGAGCTGCATGATTAAGACCTAGGAATATGAGAATTTTATTCTCATTACATTATGTCTTTTTGTCTATCAACTTTCAGTCTCCTGTCTTTCTCACCCATACCAGGCACACAATAGTTAGCATGAGCTCTTTCCTTCTGTTTGAGAGGGAGTGGACATAGTCTGTTATCTTTCATCACACAGCAAGAATTTCCTGGGAAAAGGAGGACAAAAGCATTATAGAAAGAAACAGGGATGGAGTTTGCCCAAGTTTCTGCAGACTTGACTGTTGCACCACAGAAGCAGAAACTGGAGCAGCAGTATTTACAAGGGGAGAAAGACCTCCTTGATGAATAACCTTTTAAGGTAAGGAAAAAACACTCACTCTGTAGATATGTACATGGATCCTGCCTTAGCTTGACTATGAGGAGGGACTGAGCGGGCGGGGAAGGAGAGTAGTGGCCTAGGAGACTAGAGTTGATATAGGAGAGCCAGGTCTAGGGATAGATTAGGGAGGAGGAGCAGCAACACAGTGGAAATGGGCGTAAAACCACAAAGAAAATATCATTGTGTTGCAGTGTATAGCAGTGAGACTAGCTATTCCGGAGATCTGATGTACTGGTGATCAGTCGAGTTGGATGCAGTTTGTTCTTGGGGACTTCTGAGGAGTAGTTTAGATACTAGGAGCTAAAACAGTTGTCAGTTTCTTTAAGACTAAGCAGCTAGTTGAAAAATTTTGGAGAGCATGTGCAAAACTAAGAGGAAAGCAGGACTGGAAATAGATACCGCTGACTTCTGGGGTCAGTGTCAGTGCTAGCCCATTCGGGGCCCTAAGCAGGAATATTTTGGGCCCCCCTCACACAACACATACTAATAAACTTGTCATTGAAAATAATAATAAAAAAGTAATAAAGGGGCCCCCTGAGCTGCTTGGGGCCATAAGCAGTTGCTTAGTCTGCTTATGCCTAGTGCCAGAACTGTCTGGGGTGTATTTGAAGCAAGGTCTAGAGGACAGTGAGATAGGGTTACATCTATTCCTTGGACCTCTGCATTTGCTTGGTTGCCCAGGTATAACAGTCTTGTAATTCTTTGTTTATTCTTTAATACTTGCATTAATTCCATTGGCATAATATTTCAATATAAAAAGTCTAATTCAAATAACAAAATTCTCTTCATTGTATGTAATGTCAGCACCCATGTACTAAACATTTTCTTTTCAAGGAGTAGTACAGCCTTCTTTTGGTGCTGAATCAGGTACAGGTACAAGCAAGAAAGCAAAGGAGTACAGTGTTAAAGAAGAAATCAAATCTATTCCTACCATACACTTGGGAGTGTGACCATCAATTTGCTAAAGGCAGCACCTCGAAATGTATGCAGACCATTCTCACATTTATTTTGTAAATGTAATTGTACAATCAAGTTGCCTGTATGGTATGCTTATTATCTGTGCAGTGTTGTCTCTCTAGTATCCTGGAACTGACACAGCTACAACTTTTGTTGGTGAGAGAGACAAGCTTTCGACCGACACAGAGCTACTCCTCAGGTCTAGGAAAGCCTGAAAGGCAGTACCTGAGGAGGAGCTCTGTGTTGCTCAAAAGCTTCTCTCTCTCACCAACAGAAGTCGGTTCAATAAAATATATTACCACCCCCCCTCCCACACACACACACCTTGTCTCTCTAATATCGTTATCTATGTTATTTCTACAAAGTTAAACATTTAAGATGCTTTGGACAGATACATAGGGGAGTCCATTTGGGAGGACAAAAGGGATCCTGCAGAGAGACGCCTTGCCCCAGCACATATTTCTGGCAATAGGAATATATCCAATAGCAGTGAGTGGTTTCTTCTTGTGAAAATGGGGCTTAAATTTGTCACCAGCCTAACAGAGTTCCAAATTCAGAAAATCACTTAAGCACTCTTTTTGAGTAGGGGATGGTTTCCTGGATTGAGACCAGAAAGGGTAATGGGGGCATTACGTTTCTGAAAATAACTGCATCAAAGGAAATGACAATACAAAGGATATTATTTTTCTGTCACTTGATTGTCACCATCCTCCACAAGGGTCAAGAAAAAAAAGATAGTTAAGGCAATGTCATTGTCAGAAGGTGGATACAAGTGAACAAAAGTGTACACTAAATGAATTAAATAAACTACAGCAAATCAAAGATTACCTGGTAAAATTAATGGAACTTGCA
Organism: Terrapene triunguis; assembly: GCF_002925995.2. Lineage (NCBI taxonomy): Eukaryota > Metazoa > Chordata > Testudines > Emydidae > Terrapene > Terrapene triunguis. Next base: position 51,247,515 of record NW_020664446.1, on the reverse strand, counting down.
CAAATGGGGAATATTGCAAAATTATGGATTTATGACTCTGTGTAGTTAAGGTTGAAAGATGTATTCTATTTAAGTTCTATTTTTACCTGCTCTAACTAACTTTGTCAAAATAGCTCCCTGTGTACCACAATTTCTCATTGTTTAGTTTTGTCGGAGAAAAACAGAGTTCTTACTCTTTTGGTTGGGTGCAGCAAAGTCAGATACTTTATTATCTCTAGCAATTTCGTGGAGGGAGAAAGCTAAACAGGTCTCTCTATGGGTAAACAATTACAGCAAGCATTTATACCTTTTATTACATACAGTAATAAGCAACAGATGCATTTTGTTTATACATAGTGTGACGGGTTTGATCACAGAAACCCCCTTGGGAGCTGCCACCCGATGTGCCAAGACTACCCCTGTTCCTGTTTTCCCTGCCAGCTCAGGACTCCAGCACCCTGTCTTGCTGAGCCAGACACTCCCGTCTGCTCTAACACAGACCCAAGGTCTGAATCACTTGCCCCAAAGCTGCAAGTTTATGTGAAAACAGCTCACAGAAGTGTGCTTGTCTTTAGCACTCAGATGCCCAACTCCCAATGGGGTCTAAACCCAAATAAATCCGTTTTACCCTGCATAAAGCTTATGCAGAGTAAACTCCTAAATTGTTCGCCCTCTGTAACACCGATAGAGAGATATGCACAGTTGTTTGCTCCCCCAGGTATTAATACATACTCTGAGTAAATTACTAAATAAAAGGTGATTTTATTAAATACAGAAAATAGGATTTAAGTGGTTCCAAGTAGTAACAGACAGAACAAAGTAAGTCACCAAGCAAAATAAAATAAAATGCGCAAATCTATGTCTAATCAAACTAAATACAGATAAGTTCCTCACCAGTTCCAGAATGCTCCCTTTTACAGGCTAATCTCCTTTTAGCCTGGGTCCAGCAATCACTCACACCCCCTGTAGTTACTGTCGTTTGTTCCAGTTCCCTTCGAGTATCCTGGGGGGGTGGAGAGGCTCCTTCCTTAGCCAGCTCAAGACAAAATGGAGGGGTCTCCCACGGGTTTAAATAGACTCTCTCTTGTGGGTGGAGACCCCCCTCCTCCCTCCTATGCAAAGTCCAGTTCCAAGATGGAGTTCTGGAGTCACCTGGGCGAGTCACATGTCCCTGCATGACTCAGTCTTTACAGGCTGAAGCCATTGTCCACATGGTATCTTGCATGTCTCCAGGAAGATTTCTTATGTGGATTGGAGCATTCCAAGATGCATTGTTCCCCAAGTGTTTCCTGATCAGGTACTTAACCTGGCGAATTCCTTCCTAAAGAAGCTGACCAAATGCCTCACAAAGCTTACTTAGAAACCAAGCAAGCATACATCCCACATTCTTAACCTCAAGTAGACAATGATATATATGTACAAATAGGATGAATAGATATAGTAGACCATAACCTTTACGGAGATATGTTACATGGCACAGGCAGCACAAAATATATTCCAGTTATATCATACATACATTTATAACCCCCCCCCCATAAAGCCTTATGGGGTACGCTGTCACACATAGGTCATTCTGATATCTTATTTTTCTTACTTATTTAGACTCTAGTTTACATTCCATATTTATTTACACAAGGTCGCAACAACTTTTCACACAGTTCTTTCCCACTCGCGTTACACAATCCTTGCTTCTACAGATTTCGCGTTATTAGGGTTACAGTTAGCCTGACTTTTGCTAACAGAGAGTGTTCGCATTGAAATCCCTTTCAAATCCCTGTCAGTGCTTTCTCTAGCTCCACAGTTTCAACTCAGAAGCGATTATAGTCCTTATTATAAGGAGTTACTTAGTGCTTTAGCTAGCTTCTAGCACTTTTCTGTGGACTGGAGATGTGGGTTTAAAGTCTGCAGAGGAGGACTTGACGTTGCAATCTCAGATTTTGTGTCACTGCAGTTCTCAACAACCGCACAATAAAAGAGTATTTTTCCACCTTCTTACCTGATATGTCAAAGCACTGTATTGAAAAAGTAAAAGAAACAAAGGGAATTAAACAAAGAACATTGTTAATGAAAAGTTAAGGCTGAGAATTTATGCAAAAAAATCAAGACATCCTCACTTAAGGTACTTGCTTCAGCCTTCACTCTCCCCATGCAGGTATGCATTGCAATCCTGTCCTTCCCTACATGACTACAACAGCACAAGCTGTGATATTTTCCTCCCATTTTGCATTCTTTGGAGGAAACATAAAATCTCTCTTCATGCTGAAAAATGTCTTGGGGAAATTACCTCTGCCATCTCCCCTGGTGAGAGGCATCTTCCTGGAAATTTCTTCAATCCTACTCTGAGCAGCAGTGTTGCCAGTTCTGAATTTGGTCTGTTTTGGGACTTCTTGGGCACCATGATCCAGACCCCAAGAAAGAGCTTCTGAAGTGTAGCACATATTAAAAGAGTGGGGGTCTTTGTCATCCTCTGATAGCTGGTCCACCTAAGAGGTTAACAAGTCTGCTACAGCTGCCAGCAAAGGGACTTAGTCAGTTAGTGCATCTTAGGAAAGGCTAGTGAGGGAAGTCCTTGGCGCAGTCTCCACTGATGGCCCAAGTGGCCTCCATTAAAAATATACCATTACCGGAGAAGCCCAGGAAAAGAAACACAGCTGTGGACTGAAATCTCCTCCCCAAAAATGAGGATGGGGGTTAAATGAGACAGTCAAACACAAAAGTTGGTTTGGTTTGGTTTGGTTTGATGGAAGAGTAATGGTTTGGCCTGTTCTTATTTTGTCTATTCTTAATTATAATGTACCTGCAGAGGGGAGAGTTAGGTTGGTGTGGGAATGGGAATTTTGTACTGTATAAAATCTCAACTTTAAGCAAAGTTTCTGCTGTGGGAAATGAGGAGGACATTGCATGGGGGAGTCCTGGATAGGGAGTCTTTCATCAGGGTCTAATAGATATCATCAAGGACAGAATATTCATTACATAATAACATTTTGTTTTCACTGTTATTAGAAGAAAGGATACAGTTATATGTTAGAGATGCATGATGATACCTTTTCTAATCAGTCACTTGAGGATGCTGATGCTGCACAAAGGTTAGAAAGAGGATTTCCTCATCAATTAAAACATAATGAAAGCAGCTCTGAATCATTATTTTCATCTTTGAATTTGTTTGGTCATATCCCTTATATTAGTGGTAATGGGACTTGAAGTAGAATGACAGAGCTACTCCCAAGGCAGGCTTCCTGGTTAGGTGGTTAAACATGGCTCTCTATTACCATACACCAGATGGTAGCTTTTATTATGCAGCACAGTATGAAGACTGCATCCCAATGTTGATCCCCTAATAGGAGGTCCTCCCTCAGGTCCCAAGTTTGGGTTCTTCTCTTAGAAGGAATATGTGGGTGGTGGTGGTGGTAGTGATTACTGTGTTATTTATATCCTGTAGCGCGTAAGGCCTCAGCTGAATTTGGTACTCCATTGTGTTAGGTGGTGACAACAGCACTACAGATGGGGAACTGAGGACACAGGTGAAATGGCTCACACAAGGAGTCTGTGGTAGAATGGTTACTTGAACCCCAGAGCTCCTGAGTTCCAGTTCAGTGCCTTAATCATAAGATTAGTCCTCCTGTTTATTTTGTTATGTATTTAATAATATTTCCTTTTCTCAAAGCTTCACTAAGGGCTGGTCTGCAGTACCATGGTAAGTTGATCCAAGTTATGCTACTTTAGTTACATGAATAAGGTAACTGAAGTCGAAGACGCTTAGGTTGGCTTACGGCGGTGTCTACACACAAATCGATAGGAGAGCAGTCTCCCATCGATTTAGCGTCTCTTCACCAGACCTACTTAATCGATACCCGCTTCATTGATTGCAGCAGTGCCAATCTACTGAAGTGTAGACATGGCCTAAGACTTTATATGTACCATCCACTCTTCCCCCCACAACTCTTGTAATAATGCAGTATTAAGGGTAAGAATCTAATTGCAATAAGTCTGGAAAACTAGAGTTTCCAGAGCAACTGGGTCTCACACCGCATGTGCCTCTCCATTACAGTTAAAGCTGAGGTAAAGCAATGCTATGTATGTTTGTTTGTTTTTGCAACACTAGTATAAATATTTTTGTCGTTTCATTCTGGGCCATTTACCAACCCAGAAATGTTGTTTATCATGAAGTGTTTCATAAGAACATCTAATACTTTCATATGATCTATTCATGCAAAAACAGTTTAAAAATTCTTTTTTTGAGAGAGAACGCACTTTTTTCAAAATGAAAATTGGAATTCCAAATTTTAAATGTTGAGGTGTCTGGTTGAACTGCAGGAACCGAAGCAGGAAGGTAGAATCCCTCTGCAGACCCTGGTAGACAGCCAGCCAGCATCACCTGGTGCAGAATTACCCTACCCCAAGCATTCCATGAGGCGTGGGAGAAAAGTCCATTATCCCTTTCACTTAACTCAGGGGGAGGGTACAAGGAACAGAAGGCGCCCATTCACAGAACTTTGATGGTCTAGAATGTGGTGTTATGTTACACAGCTGAAAATGTTTCTCCCATTCCAACTTTACAACCCCTTTTCCCCAAGGCTAACTTTTTTTCTGTTCTCCCTCTGTACTTATGTTTGTTAAATAAAGTAAAAAGATTCAAGAAATAAATGTTCTTTATTGAGTAGAAGCAGTGGGCTTGGGTGGGGGGGTTGGCTTTACAGGGACAGTGATACAAGCCAGGTGAAGATCTGGGAAAGCACAATGCAGACAAGCGTCTCACGTAACTGTGACTCATTACTGAAATGGCTTTTCAAAGCCTCGCGGATACACAGCGCCCTTTGCTGTGCACTTCTTATTGTCCTGGTGTCTGGCTGCTCAAAAATGGCTGCCATGCAATCTGTCTCAACTGCCCACCACTGCGGAAAATGTTCCCCCTTTTTTCACAGATATTATGGAACACACAGCAGACAGCTATAACTATGGGGATGTTCTCTTCACTAAGGTCCAACCTTGTTAGTAAACTTCTCCAGCACCCTTTTAAATGACCAAAGGCTCATTCAACCACCATTCTGCACTTGTTGAGCCTATAGTTGAACCATTCCTTACTGCTGTCCAGACTGCCGGTGTATGGCTTCATGAGCCATGGAAGCAAGGGGTAGGCTGGGTCCCCCAGGACAACTATAGGCATCTCAATGTCGTCAATGTTCCTTTTGTGGTCTGGAAAGAAAGTCCTTGATTGCAGCTTTTTGAACAAACCCAAGTTGCTAAAGATTTGCGCGTCATGAACCTTTCCCGACTATCCTACATTGAAGTCGGTGAAATGCCCCCTGTGATCCACCAGCACTTGCAACAGCATTGAAAAGTATCCCTTTCAGTTTATGTACTCTTTGGCAAGGTGGTCTGGTGCCAAATGGGGATACGCATGCCATCTGTTGCCCCACTGCAATTAGGGAAATTAGGGAACCCCATCACGGCAAAACCATCCACTATGTCCTGCACATTTCCCAGACTCAATACATCTCAAAGCAGAAGTCGATTAATGGCACTGCACACTTGGAGCACAGCAGCTCCCACGGTTGATTTACCTACTCCAAATTGATTCCCCACTGACCAGTAACTGTCTGGCGTTGCAAGCTTCCAAATAGCGGTCGCCACTCGCCTCTCCACTGTCAGAGCAGCTCTCATTTTTGTGTTGCTGAACTGCAGGGCTGGGGAAAGCCCTGCACAAAGTTCCTGGAAAGTGGCCTTCCACATTTGAAAGTTCTGCATTCACTGCTTATCATCCCATACCTGCAAAATGATGCAGTCACACCAGTCAATGCTTGTTTCATGGGACCAGAAATGGCGCTCAACAGTGCAGCTGCTCTGTGACTGCCAGCAGCAACTGTGAATTGTTTTTTTTTCAATGGCTTGCAGCAGGGCTGCTTGAAGGACATTTCTATGTTCCGCATGGCGGACCCTACTTTGGCTCTGGAAATGCTGCAGGAGAAGGTGTGAGGTGTTTGAGATGTTCACAGCGAGAGTGCACAACTGAGCAGGCTCCATGCTTCTGGGGTTATGGTGTACGCATGGCGGTTTTAAGGTGTGAAAACCACTGGGTTGTTTGCCGTTTATATGAGGGAGGGAGCACAGTGCATCATGGGATGCCGATGCAATGTTCCCATTCGCCCCTGTGACAATATTTTGGTCCCATGAGGCATTGCACAAGCTTCCCAAAACACACTGCGGCAAGTTGCACTTTGGGATAGCTACCCACAATGCACTGCTTTGTGCATCGATGCAGGCACTGCTAGTGAGGACGCACTCCATGGAGATAATGAGCACGGTGTGACCACGTACAATCGACTTAATTAATTCAGAGGCTGGAGGTCGAATTAGATAAAGTCGACTTAATTTTGTAGTGTAGAAAATGATAAATAGCATTTCTTGTGTCAGTTTGCTTCCTTTTCCGAAGAACTGCTTTGTGAGAACTCTAGTTTCCAGGGCAGTTTAATTGGTAGGAGTTTGTTTATTTTCCCTCTATACCATCTAAAAATTAAGATACTGTATTTTATCTCCAATTTAGAGCGATTCTTTTTAAGCAGAATAAAAAAATGAGAGTGGGCGATACTTGGAAAAAGTATTTGCTTCCCAGAGAGTCCTTTTTAAAGCTTATGGATAGTCAAGAGCAGCAAACAGCCGAATCTGCATTTAAATAGACTTGTGATGCATGACAGCTTTTATCCATTTTCCTCAGTGAAAGGTTTAGTGTTAGTTTGAGTTCATCATATTCAACTTAAATCATCCGGTTTCATGCTGGAGTGTTAGCACTGGGTACCCATGAAGAATGCTGATTTCGGTGCTCTAGCTGGTTAGGCACTCACTCGTTACATTGTGCTAGCACAGAATGGAAAGAGCAGAGAAAGCAGAACAAAATCACAAATGTTCTAAAAGCCATGACAGAACCTCCTCTAAGAAACAGAAATTAGAATCAAACTGTGTTCTCAATTCCACTTTTAAGCAAGGTGAGCCTGAGCAAAAAATAAATAGAGTGTAGGCTTTACTGCTGAGCTAGCCAGCCAGCTTAGTATAAAGCTTCAAGCCAGAATGGCATTTTCCCCAGCTATTCGTCACCATTTATGCCTTCAGGTGGTTGTTTAGAGTTACACCAGTAACTCCTGGGACTCTTGAGTGCTGCCTTCATAATGTTACTGAGGCCCAGAATCACAAAGCATGCTTAAGTGCTTTCCTAACCTGGGGCCTGAGTCAACTAGATTCAGCTATATATTTCCAAACAGTGCTTCTGTTTGGGACCCTTGCATAAATGTGGAGTTTTTTTAACACTGCATTTGGACTGCCTAGTTGGGGAAAACAAGAGGCCAATACTCCATGGTCCCAAAATGTCTCAAAAAAACCAAAGAATGCTACATTTTTTTAAGCTGCAGCTTTCCAGCCCTACCAGGCCTGCCACTGGTTTCTACTACCAAGTTCATTACCACACATTTTGGAAAGGCAAACAGGATAATTGACACCTAACAATATTAAATGGAAAAAAAAAACTGATAAGGTGAAAGATAGGCATTTTTCCTTGAGGAGGAAGCTTCTCTGATTAAACTGATTGACTTGATCCTAGAATGGGAGGAATCGCACTGTTGCATGGAGACTAGGAGCAGCACAATCCATACTAAAACTTTAGATATTGTTCTTTTAAAAGAGGAGAGTTTGTGTTTAAAAGTGGAAGGAAAAAATGAAGGCTGCTGGGAAACAAGTGTGAGCGAAGACCATCGGAGTCCAGAGTTCTCTGCAGGCTTAGAGGAGAGAGGCGGGGTTGATCAGCAACACTTCCTGGGCTGCTGAGGATTGTCAACAATAGAATAACTTTCTGGGGATTTTATTTATTTATTATAAAATAAGTGCGGAGAAAAATCTGAGAAAATAAATCTGAAGGCTCCTTCATGCTAACTTCTGTGTGTCTGGTATGGGTGAGAAAGACAGGAGACTGAAAGTTGACAGACAAAAAGACATAATGTAATGAGAATAAAATTCTCATATTCCTAGGTCTTAATCATGCAGCTCAAACAGAAGGAAAGAGCTAAATGTGATTTTTTTTTTAACTAGAGCATTTCTGAGTAAAAAGAAACCATGCTATGTATGACCAAACTAAGATGAACTTTAAGGACAAAACATGAATGGACAAGGGAAAGATCTGCACATCTGTCAGGCAGAAGGCCTGAGATGGGGGACAGCTTCAGGGAGAAGGAGCCAACTGGGGGGGGGAGACTAAGCTGAAGAGGTCTGTGACACCCCAGAAGAAAGGCTGTAAGGATTGTGAAATTCTGGAACAAGGGCTAGACAAGACCATGAGGGGCACTGAGACTGCTTGAGTTACTTTGTTTTGTTTTGAATGTTGGGTTCTAATTTAGAAAAGAAAAGCCCTGAAACAAACAAACGGAAACACTGCAGTTGTTTGAAGCACAATTTCACCTCTGCAGCTGGTGAATCAGTCCAGTGGGCCTGGACCACTATCAATCTGCACCAAGGTTCTCAAAAGAGAGACACCTCTTTTGCTTTGCATAAGAGGCGGCATCGTTACCACCAGCTTCTTATGGCAAGTGACTGGGCTATGTAAAGAGACAGAAACTTTGTGCTTTCTTCCCATAACTTGCCAGGCCTACACAAAGTGGAAGAAATGAGCTTGTCAGCTGCTCCCAGCTGAACCATTACTATAGGGCAATAACCACAGAACTCTGACCACAGAACTCTGTGAACACAAAGCTGCTCATTAATTCACTGCTTCTAAGCCTGCATATGCTCAGACATCACTTCCTCCATAGTCCTTGGGTTCAGGCCCATTAGAAGAGCAGTAGGGGAAGTATACATTGGCTCTTCACCTCCCAGGCTTCAAGGTTAATAATATAGCACCTTTCACCAGTGTTAAATCCACCTAAGAAAAGGGTTGGGTGTAAAGGAAACTCCCAAGAGGAGTATGTGTACACTACGGGATTACTCCGAATTTACAGAAGTCGATTTTGGGCAACAGATTGTATAAAATTGAGTGCATGCGGCCACACTAAGCACATTAATTCGGCGGTGTACGTCCATGTACCGAGGCTAACGTCGACTTCCGGAGCGTTGCATTGTGGGTAGCTATGCCATAGCTATCCCATAGTTCCCACAGTCTCCCCCGCCCATTGGAATTCTGGGTTGAGATCCCAATGCCTGATGGGGCAAAAAACATTGTCGCTGGTGGTTCTGGGTACAGCCTCACCCCTCCCTCCGTGAAAGCAATGGCAGACAACCGTTTCGTGCCTTTTTTCCTGGGTGAACTGTGCAGACGCCATACCATAGCATGGAGCCCGCTCAGCTCAAGACAGCCGTCATGAACATTGTAAACACCTCGCGCATTATCGTGCAGTTTATGCTGAACCAGGACCTAAAAAACCAGGCAAGGAGGAGGCTGCGACTGCAGCACGGCGACGAGAGTGATGAGGACATGGACACAGAATTCTCTCAAACCGTGGGCCCCGACGCTTTGGAGATCATGCTGTTAATGTGGCAGGTTCTAGCCGTGGAACGCCGATTTTGGGCCCAGGAAACAAGCACGGACTGGTTGGACCGCATAGTGTTGCAGGTGTGGGACGATTCCCAGGGGCTTCGAAACTTTCGCATGCGTAAGGGCACTTTCATGGAACTTTGTGACTTGCTTTCCCCTGCCCTGAAGTGCCAGAATACCAAGATGAGAGCAGCCCTCACAGTTGAGAAGTGAGTGGCGATAGCCTTGTGGAAGCTTGCAATGCCAGACAGCTACCGGTCAGTCGGGAATCAATTTGGAGTGGGCAAATCTACTGTGGGGGCTGCTGTGATGCAAGTAGCCAAAGCAATCACTCAGCTGCTGCTACCAAAGGTAGTGACTTTGGGAAAAGTGCAGGTCATAGTGGATGGCTTTGCTGCACTGGGATTCCCTAACTGTGGTGGGGCGATTGATGGAACCCATATCCCTATCTTGGCACCGGAGCACCAGAGCAGCCAGTACATAAACCGCAAGGGGTACTTTTCAATGGTGCTGCAAGCACTGGTGGATCACAAGGGACGTTTCACCAACATCAACGTGGGATGGCCAGGAAGGTTCATGATGCTCGCGTCTTCAGGAACACTACTCTGTTTAAGCGGCTGCAGCAAGGGATTTACCTCCCAGACCAGAAAATAACCGTTGGGGATGTTGAAATGCCTATAGTTATCCTTGGGGACCCAGCCTACCCCTTAATGCCATGGCTCATGAAGCCATACACAGGCAGCCTGGACAGTAGTCAGGAGCTGTTCAACTACAGGCTGAGCAAGTGTAGAATGGTGGTAGAATGTGTATTTGGACATTTAAAGGGTCGCTGGTGCACATTACTGACTCGCTCAGACCTCAGCCAAACCAATATTCCCGTTGTTATTGCTGCTTGCTGTGTGCTCCACAATCTCTGTGAGAGTAAGGGGGAGACCTTTATGGCGGGGTGCGAGGCTGAGGCAAATTGCCTGGCCGCTGATTACGCGCAGCCAGACACCAGGGCGATTAGAAGAGCACACCAGGAAGCGCTGCGCATCAGAGAAACTTTAAAAACCAGTTTCATGACTGACCAGGCTATGGTGTGAAAGTTCTGTTTGTTTCTCCTTGATGAAAACCCGCTCCCTTGATTGACTCGTTCTCTGTAAGCAACCCACCCTCCCCCTTCGATCACAGCTTGCTTGCAAAGGAAATAAAGTCATTATCATTTAAAAATCATGTATTCTTTATTAATTGATTATAAAAAGAGGGAGAGAACTGACAAGGTAGCCCGGGTGAGGTTTCAGAGGAGGATAGGAGGGAAGGAAAAGGCCACTGAAAAAGTTCAATATAATGACAGCCTTTTGGTTGGGCTGTCCACTCGGGTGGAGTGGGAGGGTGCATGGAGCCACCCTCCCCTCCGCATTCTTACATGTCTGGGTGAGGAGACTATAGAACATGATGCGGGGGGAGGGTAGTTATTCAAGGGCTGCAGCGGCACTCTGTGATCCTGCTGCCATTCCTGAAGCTCCTCCAGACACCAGAGCATGTCCGTTTGCTCACGCAGCAGCAGCAGCGTTGCATCCCACCACCTCTTATTTCGAGCGTCTCTCCTCACGTTGGTCCTTCTGTCCTCACATTGGTCCCTCATGTCCTCACGTTGGTCCCTCCTGTCCTCACATTCACTGGCATCTTTCCTGTACTTTGATACCACGTCCTTCCATTCATTCTGATGAGCTCTTTCATTGCGGGTCGATTCCATGATTTCAGAGAACATTTAGTCTTGTGTCCTTTTTTTCCGCCGCCTTATCTGGGATAGCCTTCGGGATGGAGGAGGGAGGCTTGAAAAATTTGCAGCTGCGGGAGGGAGGGAGAAAAAGGAAAGAAGTATTTAAAAAGATACATTTTACAGAACAATGCTTATACTCTTTCACGGTGAACAACACTATTCACATTACATAGCACATGTGATTTCAGTACAAGGTCGCATTTTGCATCTTAATATTGAGTGCCTGTGGCTTTGGTGTTAGAGATCACAGACACAGGTCCACGCAACAGAATTTGGCTTGCATGCAGCCATGGTAAGCCATTGTCTTTCGGCTTCTGCAGCCTTCAGAAAAGCAGCGCCCTCCTTTCCCACATACCAAGCAAAGCCTGTTGAGTGCTGCGGTTTTCCTGTTAACATGCAGCAGCAGAAACTAAACAACCCCCCCCATCCAATTCTCTGGGATGATCGCTTTATCCCTCCCCCCTGCACGTGGCTGGTATCAGGGAAGATCCCTGCAGAAACCAAACTAACCCCCCCTCCATCCAATTCTCTGGAATGATCACTTTACCCCTCCCCACACCGCGTGGCTGGTATCAGGGAAGATCCCTGCTAGCCAAACGTGAAAAGCTCAGCGCCAATCCCTCCCCCGCCCCCCCCTCCGCTTGGCTAACTGCAGGGAAGGATTTCTTTTCAGCCACAGGCAAATAGCCCAGTAGGAACGGCCACCTCTGTCCCCTTAATTAAATTCCCGTATTTCAACCAGGTTACCATGAATGATATCACTCTCCTGAGGATAACACAGCAACATAAAGAACGGATGTTGCTTGAATGCCAGCAAACACTGGGACCATACGCTGCCAGGCTTTGTCATGCAATGATACCAGATTACTTGCTACTAGCATGGCGTGGTCAAGTGTCCTACCATGGAGGACGGAATAAGGCTGCACTGCCCAGAAACCTTCTAGAAAGGCTTTTGGAGTACCTCCAGGAGAGCTTCATGGAGATGTCCCTGGAGGATTTCTGCTCCATCCCCAGACACGTTAACAGACTTTTCCAGTAGCTGTACTGGCCACGAATGCATCCCAAGCCCTCAGGGCAAATTAATCATTAAAAAAAGCTTGCTTTTAAACCATGTTTTATATTTACAAAGGTAACTCACCAGAGGTCCCTTCCATGGCTTCATGGTCTGAGATAATGCCCTGAGAGGGTTGGGAGGGTATTTCAGTCAGGCTGAGAAAAAGATCCTGGCTGTTGGGGAGAAGGGAGTGCTGTGTGCTCTCCGCAAGCTCGTCGTCGTCCTCCTCCTCCTCCTCCTCTTCCCCGTCCACAGAATCCTCAGGCATGACTGAGATTATCCCCTCCTCGGAATCCATGGTCAGGGGTGGGGTAGTGGTGGCGGTCCCCCCTAGAATTGCATGCAGCTCAGCGTAGAAGTGGCATGTCTGCGGCTCTGCCCCAGACCTTCCGTTTGCTTCTTTGGTTTTCTGGTAGGCCTGTCTGAGCTCCTTAACTTTCACGCGGCACTGTAGTGAGTCCCTATTGTGGCCTCTCTCCATCATGCCCTTGGAAATTTTTTCAAATGTTTTGGCATTTCGTCTTTTGGAACATAGTTCTGCTAGCATGGAATCCTCTCCCCATATAGCGATCAGATCCAGTACCTCCCGTACAGTCCATGCTGGTGCTCATTTTCGATTCTTGGACTGCATGGTTACCTGTGCTGATGAGCTCTGCGTGGTCACCTGTGCTCGCCACGCGGTGCAAACAGGAAATGAAATTCAAAAGTTTGCGGGGCTTTTCCTCTCTACCTGGCCAGTGCATCCGAGTTCAGATTGCTGTCCAGAGCGGTCACAATGGTGCTGTGGGATAGCCTCCGGAGGCCAATACCGTCGAATTGTGGCCACACTAATCCTAATTCAAAATGGCAATATCAATTTGGGCACTACTCTCCTCGTCAGGGAGGAGTACAGAAATCGATTTTAAGAGCCCTTTATGTCGAAGTAAATAGCTTCATTGTGTGGACGGGTGCAGGGTTAATTCGATTTAACACTGCTAAATTCGAACTAAACTCATAGTGTAGACCAGGCCTCTGATTATAAACTCCTTGGGGCAGGGAGTCTCTTTTTGTTCTCTGTTTGTACAGAGCCTAGCGCAATGGAGTTCCAGTCTATAACTGGGGTCCCTAAGCATCATTTCAATACAAACAGTACTCTGCTACCAGTAAGCAGGAATGTTTCATGTATAAAATTCCTCATGATATTGCCAAGTCTGGCAAATCTCATTATTTGCTACTTTTTTGTTAAATTTCCAGCTCCTGAAGTCATGTTATTTCATGAGAATCTCAACTTTAATTAAAAATAAAGTTTCTAGCCTTCATGGTTCTGGGAAAAAATCTCAAAAATGTGACCTTAGTGAACCCTAAATGTCAACGGAACATGGCTGGCTAGGGTACATCCAGACCTATTTAATAGACTTAGACATGAGTGTATGTGGACTGGCAATTTCAAGGTCATTTTCAAGCGAAGTACTACATTTCCTCCCTTTATTACAAAGCTGCTGGAGTACTTCATCTGCAAATTCTGAATTACAATTACTTTACTAATGGGGAATGCTTCAGTTAAAAGCACCATTTCCCCCTCTTAGGCTGGGAGAATATTACAAATCAGCAGTTTCAGAAAGAGTTCAGCAAGGTAGATACTGTACTACAGTTTGGGAGCTTGTTTTCTTCTCTGAGGGTATGTGTTCACTAGCAACATTAAAACGCTGCCGCGACAGCGCTTTAACGTGGCTTTGTAGTTGCAGCACCAGCGCTGGGAGAAAGCGCTGTTAAAAAAACAACAAAAAAACCATCCTCACGAGGGGAGTAGCTTCCAGCGCTGGTGCACTGTCTACACTGGCACTTTATAGCGCTGAAACTTGCAGTGCTCAGGAGGGTGGTTTTTTTACACCCCTGAGCGAGAAAATTTCAGTGCTGTAAAGTGGCAGTGTAGATAAGGTCTGAGTCTAAGGAGTTAGTAACAACCTGTGTCTCTCAGGTTTAATCAAAATAATTTGATTTCTATTAGAGCAAACATCAGTTTGCTTGTATCTCGCTTCCATTCTATTTCATTAGCCATAATACATTTTCAGAACCTTCACATATAAAAACAAATCTAGCTCGATGGAAGTAGTTACTGTTCTAGTATCTAGGATTAGAACTGACAGTGTTTTCAACCAGAGCAGCTCGGAGTAGACATATATAGGCTAGATTGTCAGCTGGTGTAAATCAGCACAACTCCCTTGATTTTAGTGCAGCTATGCTAATTTACACAAGTTAACGATGTACCAATGAATGTAGCTGAACAAACAATTCCATAGTAAATTGTGGGTGAACTTCAAAAAATCTGGAGATTTGTTGAAGCTAATTCCCACCACCAAAGTTGAGATGCTTATGCACATTCCCAAGAATGTTCTACTATTAAATCGCCTGTGCAATCCAGAGAAATGAATTTTAAGTGAAATCAATTTAACAGCCCTTTAAGTTATATGCACCATTCAATCCCTAGGGTTTTCATCTTCAAGATGAAGAATCCAACCAGGCTCCAGCACCCTGGATTCCAATAGACAACTCCAAAACAGCACTAACCAAGCTTCAGTGAAGGGAAGTGGACATCTATTATTTGGAGCCCACAACAGAAGAAAGCGGGACTCGTCATGGCTGTGTGCATTGTAACTTAAGTTCTACTGTAATTGTAAAACACCTCGGGAATGGAGGTTGTTCGTAACTCTGAAATGTTCATAACTCTGAACAAAATGTTATTGTTGTTCTTTCAAAAGTTTACAACTGAATGTTGACTTAATACAGCTTTGAAACTTTACTATGCAGAAGAAAAATGCTGCTTTTAACCACCTTAATTTAAATGAGACAAGCACAGAAACGGTTTCCTTAGCTTGTCAAATCTTTCTTTTAAGCTTTCCCTTTATTTTTTAGTAGTTTACATTTAACACACTACTGTGCTGTATTTCCTTTTTGTTTTTTGTTGTTTTGGGGGGGGGGGTACCTTTAAGACTAACAGATGTATTGGAGCATAAGCTTTCGTGGGTGAATACCCACTTCGTCGGACGCAGGAATTAAAGATTATCTCATGTGATGAAATCTTCAGGGGTTCGTCCAACCAAAGTTGGCAACCCCAATGAAGATTCATGGACTCTGACAAATTCCAAATACTTCTAAAGAACAACAGCACTCTGTGCACATCATGAGTAGTCAAAGATCTGGTGAATCATTATCATTGAACGTTAGCCTCAACCATCAACATGCTGGGCCCCAAATGGTCCCTTCCTCCCCATCACCCACACAGAGGGATCTCTGCTGCTGCCTCATTGCATACTTCTGGTTCCAAATGAGGTCTGTGGTTGACTGGTCAGTTTGTAACTCTGGTGTTCGTAACTCTGAGGTTCTACTGTAAGGACTGTTGCAATCCTGCACTGAAAATGTTGACCCCTGTGAATTATCCAAGATTTCTAGGTTATAAGGACCTGTCAGGCTCTAGGCGGTCAGGCCCAGTGATTAGAGTCAGCCATAGAGTCAGGACTGGGCAAAGGGCAGCATTGAAACTGAGCTCTAGGGACAGAACTGAGCTCAGAGTCCACAAACAAGCCAAATCAGGGTCAAAGGCTGCAGGCCAAAGGTCAAAGCCACATTGGAGTCAGTCCAGGGGTTTGGGGGGTCAGGGCTGGAGCAGGTGTGTAACACAGCTGAAGGAAGATCAGAGAAGGGCATGGACCAGGATAAAGTGGGCAGGAAGCCTAGGGAGTCTAACACTACAAGGCAGCAGGAGGGTTCCTGGCTGACTAATACTGTTTCACAGACAACTCACTTGCCACTCTAACAGAGTCAGTGAAATACTGGTGCCTGGGTGTCATCTAACCTAGGCCTGGGATGGGCTGCTGCAGCATGCCAGAGTGCTGGCTTAGGGTTACCATACGTCCGGATTTTCCCGGACATGTCCGGATTTTTGGTCCTCAAATCCCTGTCCGGGGGGAATTGCCAAAAAGTCGGACATGTCCGGGAAAATAGGGAGGGAGGGGTCGTGGGGCTTGGGTCCGGGCTGGAGCCGCTGGGGCCAGAGCCGGAGCCGCTGGGGCCGGTGGGTGCTCGGCCGCCAGCCGGCGCTGCTTGCCCAGGGCCGGGGCCGGGGCCAGCGCGCTCAGCTGGAACCGGGGCCGGCGCCCCAGGGCCCGAGCCGAGCCGGGCCGGAGACGCTGGGGCCAGAGCATGTTGGCCGGGGCCGGCCGCCGGAGGGAGCCGCTCGGCTGAGGGGGCCAGACTGGGCCGCGCCTCCTCACACCCCCCCCCCCGCCCCAGCTTACCTGCTGCCTGCCTGCTTCAGGCTTCCCGTGAAACAAATGTTTGCGGGAAGCAGGGGAGGGGGAGGAGCAGGGGGGGTGAAGCGTTCAGGGGAGGGGGCGGAGTTAAGGCGGGGACTTTGGGGAAGGGGCAGAGTTGGGGCAGGGCCGGGGCGGGGCTGGGGCCGGAGTTGGGGCGGGTCCGTGGAGTGTCCTCTTTTTGGACACTTAAAATATGGTAACCCTAGCTGACTCAATGCAGGCTCTGCATACAGGATATCAGTACAGCTGGGTTGCTGCAGCATGTGTGAGTGATGAATCACTGAGAGCAATGTTGGAGGGGTAAGTCCTGGCAGCTGAGTAGAGTAGCTCTGGTCTGGTTTAAGGGATTGCTCGGTGGGAGAGGAAAGAAACAAGGACTAATTTCTCATCCATCAACTCTTTCCCCTATTCCCAAGTTTAAATGAGGGGCAACAATCCATAGTCAAGCTCTGTTTTGCCAGGAATAGGGGAAAGGGTTAATTGCAATGCAGATATCTTTTGCCACTGCCTGCTAGTCTAGCTGAATTTTGTGTTCAGCTCAGAGCTGGTAACATGTGACTAGAAGAGCAATTCAGGCCTGGGATTTGAGGGATGGTCCTGAAACTCCTCTCTGACAAACACATGGGACTCCAAGGAGATGCCCAAATGATAATGGAGAACAAACACTGTTCAACAAGATCCTAAAATTAGTGGCTCTTACTTAGAGCCCTAGCTGAGGACCTATCAGGGGGTAACTCTTCAATCTTTCCCTGCCCCCTCAGGCACAATCTCCCCACCTCTACTACACAGAGCCAGCAGAGAAGGAAAAACTAATCCTAGGTGTTCCAGGTTATTTTCCAGTTCTACACTGACTCATCATAATGGTTAGCATTAACCATGAGCAAGCAAGCAGCTGCTAAGAACCTCTTTTGAAAGCCTTGCTTCCCCTGCAAGCTCTGTGATCTTTAGCAAATTGCTTAACTTTGCCCATATGTTAAAAATAACCTCCCCAGTGGTGCTTTCTGATAGTTACAGCCTACTCCAGGACACTTAGAAATATAACCTATGAGCTTTAGACTGACTAAACTCCAGCAATGGTAATAATACTTAACACTTTTCTACAGGACATTTTTCCTATCTTCAAAAGCTTTTTATATACATAAATTAATCAAAAAGAGTCCCTGCACCGTTCTGTGCCCTACATGGCTGCCTCATAGTTCTCTTTGTTAGGCATTTCTTTTCCATGATCAAATTTGCTTAAGAAATAGAAGGAGATAATTCACACACAGGAGGATAGAGTCCTACTGCAGTGCTCTAACCCAGATGATTAGTTCACTGGAGGTAGGGGCTGCAAGCAATGATGGGAAAGCTGATACTAATAAATGTAAATTCCTACACTGAGGGAATGTGACAGGGTCTCCCCAAACCCAGCATCAGATACTGTCTCTGCCTTAGTTTCTCCATTTTTATATGAGCCAGCAGACCAACTCCCTGGCCAGCTGTGCCAACAAAACTTCCACTAGTATCAGTGTTTCCCTCCCTTTTTCCTAGTGTTGCTTTATGGTTCAAACACAGTTCAACACAAATTAAAACTGGCCCCACCAGCTAGCCCCTCCTAAGGGCTCTACCTCAGAGATTTTGGCTGCTATCTACCCAGCAGGTATCCCCAGCTAGCTCTTTCACCTAGTCAACTGCTAGAGCTCCTCCCTGACCCACAGTCTCCCCCAGAGTGAGCTGTTAGTTGGTCTTTATCACCTCCTGAGAGGCAGCTAGTTAGTTTCAGGTGAGGCAACAGGGAGCTCAATCCCCCACCACTCTAGTCACCTAAGCTGTGTCTCACCATCTACACTGCTATTTATACCTGTGCTAGTTGGGCACGCAGAGCCTGTACTCCTCATGTGGCTGTAAGTGTAGACGTACATTAAGAGAGAAGAAACCTAAGCTTGAAAGGTCTGAGAAATTTTGATGAGAAGCTACCAGGATCAATTCTTTTCCTATTGGAAAGTGATTTTAATGTCTTTATTATTACTTCAATTACTTTAAGTTTGCCTATTTGCATCTCATTCAGTTTAGGTAGCTTAAATTGTGAAAATATTGATTTAGATTTTTTCCAGATTAGGAGTGGATGTATCGAGGGATCCATGCCTGAACTTTAGGGTATATACCGTACATGGCTCTCTATATGCCCAAACAGTGCCTCCCACACCCACACTATTATTTTTAGCAGCGTAGTGTCTTGCTGCCACCCCGTGCCAGGAGCCTTTCCCCTCTGCCTCACTCCTGCCTCCTCACCAAGAAAGACCAATGACCCTGATTTTACCATGAAGACTAGGGTTGTCAACCCTCCAGGATTGTTCTGGAATCTCCAGGAATTAAAGATCAGAGGGGTAGCCGTGTTAGTCTGGATCTGTAAAAAGCAACAGAGAGTGCTGTGGTACCTTTAAGACTAACAGATGTATTGGAGCATAAGCTTTCGTGGGTGAATACCCACTTCGTCAGACGCAGGAATTAAAGATTATCTCATGTGATGAAATCTTCAGGGGTTTGTCCAACCAAAGTTGGCAACCCCAATGAAGATTCATGGACTCTGACAAATTCCAAATACTTCTAAAGAACAACAGCACTCTGTGCACATCATGAGTAGTCAAAGATCTGGTGAATCATTATCATTGAACGCTAGCCTCAACCATCAACATGCTGGGCCCCAAATGGTCCCTTCCTCCCCATCACCCACACAGATATTCTTAGTTTTCTGACACCCAGCACCAGATAAAGAGAGAGGGGTGGAAATTCGAGTGTCGACTACAGAAAACAAAGGCTGACACAGAAAAGGTGAAACAACAAATTTCTCAAAGCCTATGCTGAGGGTGTATTACAGGCCAAGGTAATCTTCCCATCAGCCCCAGTTGAAAGTGCCAAATTCCACTCCAAGCTATCCAGGTTGATAAACTGCTTCATTAATCCTGAATGCCTACAATCTGCAACAGAAATGAGCACCCAGGGCGTCAAACATATATCATACTACTTTGCTGAAAAGATCATGCACATTCAGGAAGCCTTCTCAAACAGCATGGATCAACTCTGCCTATACCAGCCAACCAACAGCCCATCTGCATTCCTAGAGTTTGATACATTCAGTCACCAAGAAGGTCTGGTCACCCTAAA
The DNA here is from genome assembly GCF_002925995.2 of Terrapene triunguis. NCBI lineage: Eukaryota > Metazoa > Chordata > Testudines > Emydidae > Terrapene > Terrapene triunguis. The sequence goes on along the minus strand of NW_020664446.1, from coordinate 51,227,773 downwards.
GGAGTCTTGATCAAAGACTCATGAATCTAACCCATGACCTTCCTGGTTTTTGAAAGAGTCGTGAGCAACTGAAGCCACTCATGACTGAAAGAGCCAACATATCATTCAGATAAGAAACATTTCCTTTCCTCTTTGAAACACTCAGTAGTCTGATGAACACTGAAGAAACACACCCTAGACACTATTGGTGAGTGTCGGACTTCCTAATCCTGACCCAAGCTTATAGAGGCTAGACAAAGGCCACAGACAAGGTAACCTAACTTAAACTAATATTCTAGATCCAGCACAATATGGGTTCGAGCTAGGACATGTAACTGAACCCACCTTAGTGGCATTGATAGACAATCTCCTGCTTTCAATGAATAGAGGTCAGACATCTATTCCCATACTCCTGGATCTCTCCAAAGTATTCAGTGCTGTCAGCTATGAGGATGGATACTGCTGTCCCAGTAAGAGAGGTGGCAGGACTCCAGGATAATATGCTAAAAGTGTTTGAGTCTTTCCTGAAGGGAAGCACCCAATGATTAGTAATAGGAAACTGCACCTCCACCACTAAGGGCCCCCCCCCTTTGTGGAGTCCCACAAGGCTCAATCTTCTTTCTGGTCCTTTTCCACATCTATATGCAGCCACTAGGCAAAAGGTCAGATGACATGACTCAAGTGCCAGCAATATGCGTATGACACACAGCTCTACCTACCATTCACCACATATAACCACACCCCTACCACCAAGATGGTGCAGTGTTTGGGTGAGTTCAGCTCATGGATGAAGACCAGCTGGCTGAAGCTGAACCTGAGCAAAACAGAAGAAAACATTTTGAAGAGTTTGCAGCCACAGTGCAGTGACTGTTGGTTGAAGGTGCATACCCACAATTGGTCAATTCAGTCTCTAATCTATGTTTGGGTTCCTCATTGACATTTAACTTTAACATAGAGGCATCCATGAGTAATGCTTTCTATAATCTATGGTGGAATAGGAGACTCCATTGCATCCTGATGGACAATGAGCTAGCTTCAGCTATTCACACCTTGCTCACCTCTCAGCTGGACTATAACAATGTGATATGTGTGGACCTGAAGCCTTCAGCTATTAGGAAATTCTAGTACAGAATGCTGCAGTGCAGCTCCTTAACACAGGATACCATGAGCACATCAGACCTGCCCTTCAGTCTCTATACTGGCTTACCATAGAAAATGAATCAAGTTCAAAATCTCAGTCCTTTATCTTCAAGACACTCCATAGCCTGGGCCCAAGCTATCTAAAAGACCACGTAAAGCTCCAGGTGGAAGACTGTGACCGACAACCTTTCTCCTCTGGCCCAATAGAACTCTCTACAATAAGGGCAGAGCTCGTCTCTGCGGCACACAGAACTTTATTGGGGACCACTCCAAGACTATGAAATGAAGTCCCTCAGGAACAAAGGACTATCACAAACCTCACCACCTTCTGCTCCAGCTGCAGGGCTTAGTTATTTGACATTACCTTCTCTAACATGAATACATAGCAAAGGAATACTTTTTTTTAAAAAATCCTTACCAAAACAAAACACTTCACTGCACATGCTTCTCCCCCATGTGGAGAGGATGAGAAATGTTAGTCATACTATGACATTACATTCTATATTCCATATGAAAATATGCTTATGTCCATATTCCTTATGAAAATGCTTATTATGTAAATATGACATAACTGAGATGTACTTTATTCAAGATGGCTCATGTAAGATATCATTGGAAAGGTCATGATTTACAGAATGTAATTATCCAATTTATATGCCTGTATCATTTCTGTATCTGAAGTTATGAATATTAGCTATGTATCTGTATTTCAAATGTGTTACTTTGGGTGTCACCCCAACCAGCACTTCAGGTACAACAATGGAAAAGCCAGACAGGGCTAATGGGCCATTAGCAGAGACAATGGACTATGAAAGAGCTTAGTCTTCCTGTGGACACTGGATGAGCAATGGCTGCCACAGCCATGCAGAGAGGTGGGTCTGAGTCACCTGGTACTGGATACCCCTCCTCCCCCTTTTTGGAATGCCAGTGGTTATCCACTAAAAGACAGACGGTTCCTGCCTTACACAAGAGCTATATAAGGCAGGGGAGTGACGTCATCACGGTTCTCCTCTGCCTCCCCATCCAAAGAGACACTGAAAAACACCTGGAAGCAAAAACTGAACAGGTGGGAAGGGAAGGGAAGGGGGAATGGGAGAGATTGAGCCCAAGCTGGAAGGGTGTCTAGCTTGTGAGTAATAATACCTGAGGTTTCAAGAGGGAGACCTGTGCAACTGCCTTTCAACACTTTCTGTAATCTGCCTGCAACAATATCTTGGGTGAGAAATATTATTTGTAACCAGTTTCTTTAGTGAAACTAGCTTAGTTTGTGTGTTTGGTTTCATTTGCTTAATAATCTGCTTTGTTCTGTTTGCTACCCCTTTTACCATTTAAAATCTGCCTTTTGTAGTTAATAACATTTGTTTTGTTTATAATATAACCTAGTTTCTGTAATGTTTAACCGGGGGCGGCGGGGGGGGGGGCACAAGACGTTGTGTATACCTTCCTCCACATTGAGGGAGGAGGTGAATTCCATAAAATCTTTGGGTTTGTACCCCTTAAAAGGAGTGAGCACCAGAGTGTTGGAGCAAGTCCCTTAAGCTGAGTCTTCCCAGAGCTGATCTGCAGCTGGGTGTGGCCCTGCCTGTGTGCTTGGCTGAAAGAGGCTTGTGAGCCTAACCCAGCAAGGCCAGTTAAAGGGGGCCCAGGCTGGCAGAACAGGTAGACTCAGTGGTACATCAGGTGGCTTCCTAGGGGGCATAACCCATCACACATACCACTTAATGCATTACTGGAAGACACTCAGATATCATGGTGATTAGGGCAGTATAAGAACCTGTATGGAACAGAATGCTCTTGGTTCTTTTACTTGACATCAAGAAAGTATTTGGCAGTGGATGGCTCAGAAGAATATGGAAAACAGAGAGTGTCTGGGAACTCAGAGAGTTAAACCAAGCATAGAGCTGACCCTGTGTAGAAGAGTGGACTTACCACATGTGCATCTCCTTGTGGCTGGGCGTGGTTTAACAGGCTCTTTCCCCATCTAGCACTTCCTGCTAACAGCCACTCCAGCCCTTTGGTGGTGTCTATTCCTGTAATTTGGCCCCACTACCAGACCACAATTTAGTCCCACCTCTTTTGGGGTAACAAAGTCCAAATATCCCTATAAGAAGATCTTCAGTCCTAACTCTGGGCCTTATGGTGTTCACACTCTTCTCTCAGGGATCTCTGTCATCCTTGCCCCTCCCAGGAGCTTCACAACACCTTCCATGTGGCTGGTAGGGCCCTCCCATTCTACTGGTCTCCAGTCCAGGGACCTATGACCATCAGCCAAGCTCTTTTCTGTCAGACTCCTTGCTGCTTCCTCCCTCGACTTCTTCCTATCATAGCCTCCTTTTCAGGCTTTCTCCCTACAGCCTTCCACCTTGTAGGCCCCTTCTGTGCCAAACTTCATCTGTTTAAACTAACAACCTAGCTCCTCTACCAGCCGGGACTCATCTTTAACTAAGCCTGGCCTACCCTTCAGGTGAAGCCAGGTAGCATAATTGGCCTCTCAAGCCCACATTAACTATTTCAGAAGTCTGCATGGGGTACATACCCCATCACATCGAGGCACAGCATATGAATCTGGATCTGTTAAGGGCTTCAGAAACGCCATTGGTAGTATGTCACCACACAACAGACACTGAGGGAGGCACATACACAAAAGGCTAGAACATTTGGAAGATGAAGAAATAGAAAACATACTTAGGCTAGAGCTATATGAACCCTTCCAAAGCCCATGATTTTCCACTATCACTACTGTGCCCACCAAAGATGTGGGAATTAGGTTCTTTAAAGATTCTTAAAAGCATTAATGCTATCCCTAAATGTGGTTAGGCTTGCCCCCACCATTATTGTAAATTCATGTACATCTGCACTTTCTGGTTGCAGTCTGAGCCAGAAATGGAAATGCAGTGAGAGAGAGGCTGCTATGGTGACACTGGAAATTAGAACATTCAAAACAAGGAAACAAGAACATTGAAAATTAGAGGTAGGTGGGAAACATTTTTCCCACCCTGGGTTTCCTGTCCCAAACTGGAACAAAAAGTCAAATTTTTCATAAACCAATAACACAATTTCCCAAGACTTATACAAGGCCATGGGAAGCAAAGTATAGGACAATGTAGTGTTGAGGAAGCAGTGCCCAGGATACAGGAACCACAAACATGGTTTAAAGCCATCTCATAAGAACCGCCATACTGAGCCAGACCAATGGTCCATCTAGCCCAGTATCCTGTCCTCTGACAGTGGCCTGTGCCTATGTCCCGAGTTCCCATACTTAGCACAGGAACAGAGTAACATAATTAGGCCCCCTCTATTTCATGTCAGCTAGAATATCCAGTGAAGCATTTCTCTATTAAGAGGTAGGACTTACAGACTTAGTATAGTAAGGCTCACTTGTTGCTCCCATGATAGCAAGAAGCCAAATAGAAAAAAAAGTCCTGAAAGGAGCAGTGTTTTATTAAGATGTGAATATGGTGATCATGTGAGAAATGAAGTTTCCTAGGAAAATGATAGAGACCTAATAGACGAAAGAATGGATGTATAGACTGTGCATATAAAAATGTGCCATCAAAAACTGATGTTAAATGGCACCAGAAATGAAATGGATGGTAACTGTACTAGAATTGCCCAGAGCTGCATATATTCATAGGGAATGGTCCTATGATCTACTGTATGATTTTATAGGAATCTTTGAATGAGGTCACCGAGCCCTCCTCTGATCAGAAATATTCCTGTGATATAGCCCACCAAAAACATCACACATTTAAGAGGGCATTTCCTGTAATTTAATATTCTTCGGAGTCCTTGAAATTGCAAATATTTCTTCCCTTGGAATTCACAGAGCGCACAGCTTACTAGCCAAGAACATCATTTTCTTAGTTCCATCTGAGGACAGAGTCCTTACACATATAAAACTCCTGCTGCCTTGAGTAGCCCTTTTATAATGTCCTGGAAGATGATTAATTCAGCACAGCTGACCCAGCCCTGCTTCTCTGACAATCCCTGGACTGATCACATGCAGCTATGGTCTTTCCTTTACATAAAGAAATCATGTTAACCCTTCCAACTTCGGGACAGAATCTTTCCACCTACCCCACCACAAAGTTTCTAAACTGCACATATAATAATGGGAAGAATACATAGTGTTCCCAAGGTCAGACGAGTCTGACAAAAATGATGCCAGCGATAAAAATTCTAAATTTTTTCATGTGACCCATGGACCCTTTTAGCAAATATTGTTAGCAAATCCACCAAAGAAGAGTCACGAGAGAGGGAAAGCTGCAGCCTGGGAGCTGTTCTGACATGATAATAAACAAACGAGGATTCCCATTAATTATTATTTATCTGCATTACAGTAGCACCAAGGAGCCCTAATCATGGACCAGGACCCCATTGTGCTAGGTACTTATGTATTAATTCTTATGCAAATCCATTCATGTTTGACAACAATTGTCATTAAAAGATACTGCACTTTACAGCCTTGATAACCAACCAAGTTTTTCATTGTTAACTGTAACAGGCAAGCCAGATGATGACACATCGCTCTCTGAGATGTCACTGCAAGTGCATTACTAAACCGAGAGCTGTCTTGTGGCATTTAAGAGGCAATGAGTAAAATTAGTCTGTGCAAGGTATCCCCGTGATATTGCTAGTGGAATAACAGTACTGGTACATGATTTGGTGCACAGATGTGAACATGAGTATAGCAGCAGCTGCTGCCATATTTTGGGTCCTTCAGTGGTCTCCATGGAGACGTCATGATATAGATGCTGACTCCATGGGTGCTCCAGCCCTGGAGCGCCCACATAAAAAAATTAGTGGGTGCTTAGTACCCACCAGCAGCCAGCACCCCCACCCTTCCCCCAGTGCCTCCCATCCGCCGGCAGCCCCGCTGATGAGTGCCTCCCCCTACCTCCCAGTGCCTTGCACCTACTGCAATTCACTGTTTCACAGCGTATAGGAGGCCTAGGGAAGAGCAGGGATGGGGTGCGCTTGGAGGAGGGGACAGAACTGGATGGGAAGAGGCGGGAGGGAGTGAGGGCTTGGGGGAAGGGAGCAGGACTGGGGGCAGAGCTGGGGGTTGAGCACCCCCCAGACCGGGAGGAAGCCAGCGCCTGTGCATCGTGACATCAAACTTTCAGATCTCTAAAACCACAATTTTACCAGTGGTGTTGTACGGCAGTGAAATGTGGGCACCGAGGAAGGCTGAAGAGCACCAGATGGATGTTTCTAATTCTCATCATCTTCATCAGCTGCTCCATATCATGTGGCAGGACAAAATCAGAAATGATGATATTCGAAGCTGACTGAGTAACTGCCTCTATCAGCATTGGTGGCATTCTTGGTATGTACATATTATTAGGCTGGAAGACCAACAAATTCAGAAGCATGTTCTACAAGAAATTCAACTACATGGCCAGTAGCGCACGGTCACCAAAACCATCAGTGGCATGATAAAATCACCAGTGATGGACATAAAATGAATATTCAGACCACCTTCAGGACCTAGCAAGAGACCAATCCAGGTGGCACTCAATCTGCAAAGGGGCTTTGGGATTTGCCATGATGATGACAGTTTCACACCTTTCAGACTTCTCCAGGTAACACTGTGTCACGCTGTCAGGTAGGGTGACCAGACTGCAAGTGTGAAAAATCAGGATGGGATGGGGGCTAATAGGAGCCTATATAAGAAAAAGACCCAAAAATCAGGACTGTCCCTATAAAATCGGGACATCTAGTCACCCTAGGAGTGGCTCACAACTGTGAGTGCCTATCTTAGGGTAGACTGTCAGAAAACAAGGGCAGACACCCCAAACTGGTTATATACTCTATTGTTAGATTTTCACCAAGCCAGGAACAAATGTGAACTCCTGGATCACTTTACCAGACAAACTGAACTTTGTGCAAAAAGGTTACTTAAACCTAAAATCACACCACCTCAGGTTTCTCCCAGTCCCAAGAGATCAGTCACTTACCCAAATCAATTGGTACTCCTGATTTTACACTAAAGACAGTGCTGGCAGCCAATTCTGTAGTAAATTAACTATAGGTTTATTAGCTAAGAAAAAAGAATGAGTTACACTGAGAGATTGAAGCAGGTAAAATATAATAACAGGTAAACCACAATTAGTAACACCAAATGGTGGCAATGATGTAATAGACTGCCAGTTTCCCAAAAGTCTTTTCCGGGGCTACCTGGAATAATTCTGGGGATCTCCATCTTCTCCTTCAGTTATTCTGCCTTGTTAGAATCCAAAAAGTCCAGAGATAAAGGATCTCTTTTTAGAATCGGTACTTATAACTTCTTTTCACAAACAACAATATGATAAGTGTCTGTACACACACCATGGTCAATTACTTTGGAATTTAGCACTCTTCTTTATTTGCATCCAATGAGTTATTTAGTTACAGGGACATACATAATGTAAATGCTTCCCATTATATTATAATTGGAATTGATAAATGAAAGCAATACAAGTAACATTCCATTCGTTTTCATGAAGTTCTAATACCTGAATACACTCTTACATTAACACATACTTTGATCTAGGGCTATTTAATTACCAGGCATGCATAATGTAATGTAATTGTAAACAACAGGATATAGATAGGCAAAAAAATACAATTATTATCTCCTTTGATCTCTATTAACACACAAGTGAATTGGCCTGAATATATATTAATACATGTAATTCCTTTTATATTCACACACAAGTGAATTGGCCTATGGCTCTGGCCTGAGATGCTCTGTCAGCATCACACACTGCCAATGGCTTAATTCTCTCTGTCATACCACTGAAAATCAGAAGTAAACTCACTGAAGTTGATGGCATTATGCAGCTATAAAACTGTTGAGAGAGGAGAATGTGGCTCCAAGAGAGTCTATTGAGCATACTCAAGAGGACGGGAAATAATGTCTTGCATTTTGGACTAGATTTAAGATTTTTAAAATTTCAGACTCAGTATTAAGTCAAGAGGAGGAAAACTTGTTTTTCTGGATTATTGATTCATGATGTTGTTCTTGTGCCTATGGTCAGACACGCCTAGCAGCTGGTTTACCTATTTTTGCCACAGTGGCTGGATTTGTTTGTGTATACTACCTGCAAACTGGTCTATACCTAGCAATTCAGCTGTGTGAATGAATGGGAAGCCAGGAGCTTACTAATAAAGAATATTGTTATTTAGTATTTTACTAGATAGTGTATTTGTTTTCTTCTACCAGATAGAATCAGAACTGCTTGATGGTGTGTGAATGTGTTAGATTCTCTATTGCTAACAGTTGACAGAGATTTTTTTTCTTTAACTCAAGTATAGGCCTTCAGAGACAGTGATGTCAAGTGAGGCATAAAAACCTAGAAAGATTGGCTGATAGATCTTCCTACTCCAAAAATCAGACTTCTATGCCCAGTGCTACCTGAAAGTTCCAATTTGCAATGCAGAGTAACAATGATGAAGTCGAGGTGGCCAGAAACTACCATCAGCCCTACTGAAAACATTAAAAATAGAGTGGGTCAAAAAAAAAATGGATGGGACATTTCTTCATTGGAAAATGCACTTCACTGAAATCAAAACATTTCACAGGACTACGGTGATTTCAATGCAATTTTCAATACAAAAAAAGTCCAAATGATTTGTTTCAACTTTCTCCTTTCATTTTGATGTTGAAATGTTCTGCTTAAATTTTCTTATTTAGATTTTTATTTTATATTAATTTTAATATTATGTTTCAACTTTATCCAAAAAATGGTTTGATGCTATCTAAACAAAGTGTTTCAATGTTTCTAAATGTTTTTCCAGAATTTTCTTCCCACAAGAAATTTTGAAATATCATCTTTTGTTCCAATTTGGAATGAAAACAAATTTCTAAATATGTCTGAATTTCCCACAGGAAGAAAATTCAATTTTCCAACCAGTTAAAAGACAATTGTGCTGACCCAATATAGATTCTCAAAATTTTAGTGCCATTATTTATAGGGAAACTATTTATTACTGCACAAAGCTGTGTGAAACTTGGTAGTTTTAGTTGCCAGGGATACAGAAACATTTCTCTGTCTTTCAGTTCAGATAAGTCCACATCCCTTCAGTTTCGCTTTGAGTTTCAGGTTCAAACAAATCCCATCACTGAAAGTAAAAATGCAACCAAAATGTCCAGGTTTTGTTAAGTTTTGTCTCTCAAAATTATATATCCACCCAAACTTGGTCCTGGCTTTCTCAGAATATGATCAAGTTTCACAAAATAAGGTTCCTAATTTGTCTCTTGGCAAAACCACCCGGAGTCTACGCTAAGGAAATTTTGGGGGAAAAAATCAAATTGGTTCTAAAATGGGTCTAAAAATGTTTTCACAAGATTTAACAGCCAGAACTGTTTTCATAATTGGTTTAGTAGTTAAACCTGCTTTCAGAATTGTCTACAATCTTGCCCGCACAGCAGCTCCAAATGCACTAGATTCAGTTTTGAGGCCTATTTCTCCAGCCAGTCTTGGGTTCATTCTGAATGTTTCCATGGCTCTTCTAAACACACACACACACACACACACACACAACTTTATTTTCATCTGATTCTTTTTTGACTTATTTCAATTATAGAGGTATAATATCTATCTTCTGGCATCACATTTAGTTGCTGTGAAGATATCTGAGGTATCACAAAAAGACATTCCAGTGGCAAACAAGCAGGTGGATATTAGTAAAACAAGAACCCTTCTTTCCATGCACCTACACCCCCTAATAAACAATGTAGGTTGGGGCCATCTTACAGTGCGGAGGCAAACCTAACACATAAAATGTGTGCTCAGAGCCTGTTTACAGCTTCCCTTGAAGATCACAAAGTAGTTGATTCAAACATGATCCAGGCAATGCCTACCCTGCAGACCCTCCATTGCTAGTAAAAAAGCAAAGAAAAGCAGCTTCAAGTAATGCACAAGGGAAATTGTTTCAAAGTTTCCATGAAGTGTCGGCAGCAATTTAAAAACATTAGATGTTTTCTTCACTTTCTTCTCTGTTTTTATCATTAATTTTTCTTATGCTTCATAACATCCTACTACTGTTTGAATTAGAGGACAGCTCATTCATACATCATTCCCCCATGAGTGTATAATTTTAGCTGCAGGTAAAGTGCAGAAAACTTAGTGCTTCAAATCAGCAATAACAGGAGAGTTTGCAAAATTTCATTTTTAGAAGATTTCTCTAGTAAGAAAACAATCCTAATTTGTTTCCATTTGAGCCTTCCAAAAGGCTTTTCCAAAATTAGAGCATATTGGAAAAATTAGTGATGCTTGGAGCTCTGAAAACTAATAGTAACTGTTTTTGACTCATCATTAAGGCTCTCACACCCACCATTCAGGCAGCAATATTGTATACTTCAAAAGACACAGCAGACATTTCACTGGTGCTATTAGAAACTAATCACCAAGGTCATTGTTGGTTGTTACCTATAGAATTTCTTTTCCTAATTACAATTGCAAATGCACAAAGCTAGATGATGAGCTTCTTATATTCAGCAATGTATAAGCAAATCCAAACCAGCTAATGGTTGAGATAACACAAGTCCTGTTTGGGGGCCTGAGGTAGATTCTGAAAGCAAATATATTTATGGGGGGAATTTCATTTTCCCAGGGAAGCTTGAATCCAGTGACCCATTTTTTCCAGTGGCAGTTCTGCTTTGAATGAAATTTTTCTAGCCTGTCTGACGGAGGCAAAAGAATGTGATATGATAGTGTGACGCATGGCACATTGTTAAAGTCAGGGAAGGAGATCCTCTGGTACCCTGCATCTTGAGTAGTCATTCGCACCAGTGCAAAGTGGGTGCGAAGCACTCCTCTTTCGGAATGGCAGCATTTTACACCCAATTTGCACTGGCGTGAATGACTGCACAAGGTGTGAGGCAATAGAGAATCTGGCCCACATATGGAATAATATTCGTATGTTTTAAATCGTAACACTTAAGTGCCACTTACTTCCCTCAAACCTCCTGTGCCGATTCCATTGAAGTCAGTGACATTTTCTACACACTCTCAAAGGTGGGAGTGCTGATATCTCTTGGGAAAGCTGTGAAAAAGATCTTATTTAGGCCACTCAGCCTGAATTATCATTTCTTTATGCATCTCTCTGCTCTTAACTGCAGACATTTGCATGAGAGAAGGAACTTTGTATCATCTCCTCTTGCTTATTCCCCACCTGAATCCTGTTTATGACAGCTTAATCATTTCCACAGCAACCAGGATCATGACATCAAGTGGAGGATAAGCAGCAAGATAAGATGCTCTCTCTGGAAACAACAATTCTGTTTTCAGGTACATAAACGTGCTTAAAAACAACAAAGTGAGAGGAGTTTATTTTTATTTTTTGCAGCATTTGTATCCATGTTGGTCCCAGGATATCAGAGAGACAAGTTAGGTAATATTGTTTATTTGATCAACATTTGTTGGTGCAAGAGACAATCTTTCATGGAGTTCTTCTCAGAGTCTGGGAAAGGTAACCAGAGATTTCAAGCTAAATTCAGGATGGGACAGATTATGAAGCATAAGGGGTTCACACATGCACTTCTGAAGCATAAGGGGTTCACACATGCACTTCATTTAAGTGGTCTCCTACAGCATGTGTGAACCCCTTATGCTTCATAATCTGTCCCACCTTGTTTTTAGTTTGAATACAGGTTACTTTCCCCAGATCTGAGGAAAACTCTCTGAAGCTCAAAAGCTTGTCTCTTCCATTAACAAAATTCCATTAGTCCAATAAAAGTTATGACTTCACCTACCTTGTCTCTCTTTTATTTTTCTTTCATTCTGTGTCTGCTGCTTTTTAACAGTTTAAAAGGATGTTAGGAGTACAAACAAGAATTTGAGATTGACAAAACCCACAGTGGAAAAGGGTGGGACTGATTTACATGAAATCCCCACTATAATACACAGTCCCTATTTTAATGCAAGACTCTGAGTTCTGTTGCTGTCTGAGCAGATGGTTCAACTGTTGCTGAGCCTAGACTAAAGCAGAGTTGAGCAGTCTAAGGCCTTGTCTTCACTCGGTAAAACCCTAGTGCAGACTGTGCACATAGTTTTAACACATTAGCTATCACGTGCTAAGCAATATGTGGTGTCTCACAAACACACACACGAAAAATCCACTATCTCCAAGTGCACTAGAAATACCTGGGTGCTTGCATTTATACCACAAGCATCACAACTTGGTTCCTCTTTGAACAATGTTACTGCCAACTATCTGTTTCTACAGTGGCAACATCTTTCCGGGCAAAGCATTGGAGCAGAGGTGGTACTCCTGGAATATGAGTCAGCACTGGACAATCAGTGTATATGCTTCTTCAGGAATATCACAAGAGGCCAAAACCATTGCATCACCAACTATTCTATCAAAAAGGGAAAGAAAATAACTGTATGATTGCATGATTCCAAATGCCACTGATTTGCAGAAATGCCTGGATTTTTCCAACTCTCTCAGATGAGCCTCTGCTGATCACTTACTTCAGAGCATCAGTGCTGCAGGTGATGAAATCACTCTGAAAACTAATACCTGGGACAGGAATAAACTAAATAAAACTGCCAGCAGAATAGATTATTGACCACTTTGCCTCTGTGTTGGAAAATAAATGCTGCAGAGGGATGGGAAATACTCCCACTCCCTCTCCAAGTAAATAAATCTGATGCATCCAGCAGCTTTTAAACTTTAGAATCTGTGGCCCTCAAGTGTACATTCATGGTAATGCGAGTTTAAAATATGTATCTGTGCAGCTTCTGCTCTCATTCTGCAGGAGATAGAACCTGGAGATGAAAAGCTTGAATCTAGTACAGGAGGCTGTGCTGCATAGGGGAAGCTGCTGTTTTAGAGAATGTAGTGATAGTAAAAGAAAGTCTTTGAAAGGTGCAAACTCCTGTAACAGTCCAAGCCAGAGCAATAATCAGGCTAAAATAAATCCTTTAAATAAATTTCTTGAGGGTGAGTAGCAGGCTATTTTAAAGGACCATCTTATTGTTAAGGTCAATAGTAAGACAGCTCAAGTAGTAGAGTTGCTGGCACAATGCCTTCAGACCAGAATGGCTGTGGATTTCAATCTCCTGGTAAAACATGGCCTGGCACCCTGTGCTAATGCTTGCACTGAAGGAGAGGTGCTGCTCTTCTTTCAGATCAATTATTAAATCGAACTCTCCAGCTATTGTCTCCTGGCCAAATGGGAGTTAAAGGTTACCTGGTATGTGTAGGGCAGTACAGCTGAATCAAAGGCCAGGTTGCTATACTACAAAGCCAGGCCACAATGAATATGCTTTCTTCCCTTAGTGTACTTTCCCACCTTTTCAATACCTCAAATAGCCTCACCCTACCCAGGGCCAGCTCCAGCTTTTTTTGCCACCCCAAGCGGTGAAGGGGAAAAAAAAAAAGAAGCCCGATTGAGGTGCCGCCGAAGAGGAAGAGAGGGAGTGAAGAACCTGCCGCCAAATTGCCGCTGAAGACCCGGACGTGCTGCCCCAATAACGGACGGAGTGCCGCCCCTTTCTATTGGCCGCCCCAAGGACCTGCTTCCTTCGCTGGTGCCTGGAACCGGCCCTGACCCCACCACATAGCGCTAGTGTTGCCAACTTTCCTGATTTTATTGTGAGTCTCACAATATTTACTAGGTCCTGTGGCACCTTTAAGACTAACAGAAGTATTGGAGCATAAGCTTTCGTGGGTGAATGCCTTGCATCTGATGAAGTGGGCATTCACCCACGAAAGCTTATGCTCCAATACTTCTGTTAGTCTTAAAGGTGCCACAGGACCCTCTGTTGCTTTTTACAGATTCAGATTAACACGGCTACCCCTCTGATACAATATTTACTGGTTTTCTTAAATCCTCAGCTCTTGGAGTCAAGTCATTCTGTGAGAATCTCAGGCTTCATTAAGAAAAGTGTAAGTTTCTAGTCCTTATGACCAGGAGAAAAGCTTGAAAATGTCACTAGAGTGCAGCTTAGAGTGGAAACTAGAACTTGCAAATAAAAAAAACCCCATAGTATTTTTCTTAATTTCATTATTTTTAAGCCAATCTCATGATTATTTGGGGCTTGACTAATGATTTTAGATGGCTTGAGGCTGGCAATATTTTCCCCCCACTGAGCTCTTCAAAGGCTTGGTAAATGGCCTACCATTTTGCCTGGCATTGTGACCAGCCATACACAAATTCAGGCCATTTATCAAACAGGTTGGGGTGCATTCATCCCAAATACCCTGGGCCTATCTTTCTGTGAAGTACAGAAAGTCCCAGCATCTTGGTCAACCATCTTACTCTTGATAAAAGAAGTTCTTATGTCTGAGGCTGGGTGAGAGTGCATAATGGCTAGACAAATTACCTGCACAATAACTGTGCTGCCAATATCTAAAGCTTTACAGTATAAAGAGAAAAACCTGGAAATACCTGGAGTATGAAAAGAGCTCTGTAAAGCAAGATTTTAGTTTATTGTTGAAACAGACAAACAGGACTTACAGGTATCATTTTTCTACAATACAACATGTATTGTATTCTGTGCTGATTCTGCTCCCATACTCAAAGGGGAAACTGCACTGGCAAAGAGAGTTTTTTGAGTGTCTAACAAATAGGACTTTAAGCTCCGTTATGACGGTTTTAGCAACAAGACCAAAATATCCAAGTTGCTTTACCAACAAATCTCAAAAGTATTGGTTCCTTTGTTTGTACACATGCTTCAGGCAAATGATTTGAACTTCTTATGCAAAACCAATTATTCTGTAACTAAAGAAAGGGTGTGATGTCCAGCACAATTTCCCAATTACTATTACCCTTGTCATCACATCACTCCCCGTGTATTCTTCACCTCCCCCTTAAATTTCCAATAATCAAGTTAATTTGCCATATTGAACCAAGACCCCTGACCTGTGTAAACAGCTGTGGGAAATATAAAGCATCTCACTCCTTAATCAATGTTGCTTCTATGCCACACACGATGGGTCTGGCTCATTAAGGTAGAGACTGTGCTTCCCAGAATAGGAGCCTGTTTTTGAATGCAGTAGTAAAGAGGTGACTTTTGCTGAAAAGAGTGGTTAGCAAAAGGCTTTTTATTCTCTGTAACCAAGTCCTTAAACAGAAGTAAAATTTGACATTTTTCACAGATTTATTGGAAGTCCTATAAAATGCACTGCCCAGACATGACAAATATGTGTCATCATGTCAAATATATCTCAAAAATTATTAAATTGGCCAATTTTTGAGACATTTAAGGTCAAATTTTAAGCATGTCTCCATCATTTCCCCTGCAAAACTTGCAATCATTTCCCTTTTGCATGTGCAAAATCCTCATTTGCACACAGAAAACTGGCGACTTCAGAATCAACCTGCAAATTTTGTAGGTGTAGTCAAAAGGCCTGCTTAGAACTTGACTCTCCAAGTGTATGATGTGCTGGATTCAACTGACACTAATTGGCACTCTTGTTGCCAGTTTCAGCAGAGGCCAAAACCTGCATAGTCATAGAGAAAGAACTACTTTCTTTCCTCTGCTGTGTTAGGGGACTGAGGGGCCATGGTGGGAGGCAGTGGGAGGGAAGCATGCATTGCTGCTGCCCAGACTGTCACATGCTCAGGCAGTAGACTTAGGTTGTAAGGTTGTCAGTCTGGTGGTGTTTCTCACATTTTTGAGAAGGAGAAAAAAAAATCCCCATGAAAGGGACACAGAGTCCAACATACTCCACCCCAAGATCAGTACAGGATCCAGAATTGGAATCAGGAACTTTTCAGTGGCATAAATGGGGAGGCATGGTCTAGTGATTAATGCACAGAACTGCAAGTTAGGAGATACCAGTTTTATTCTCATCTCTGTCACAGACTTGGGCAATTCACTGAACCGCTCTATGTTTCTATTTCCATAGTGTAAAAAAAAGGATATAGAAAATTGTACCTACCTCACAGGGGTGTTGTGAGGCTTAATTAATTACAGTTTGTAAAACACTTTAAAATACTCAGATGAAAAGCACTGTAAAAGTGCAAAGTATTATTATAACTATATTATATACATGTTATTAAAAAGAAAGGTAGAGCGAAAGGGGACAGGCCTACAGATATCATTAAAAACAACTGCACTATAAAGAAATGTCCTACAACCATAGTGTATCATATATTCACCTTTTATCCATTGTCAATATGAGAGTCAAGGTCCCATACCACATTTCCACTAGCCCTGTTATGGAGAAGTAAGTCAAGTGTATAAGCATTGCCTGAGTGAACTGCTAATGAACAACAGACAAAAGCCAGCATCTATCAAGACACAATGTATTTATATAAAATAAATGGATCCATGTAATAAAATATTTTTCTGGTGGACCCAGTTGTTTATAAGTATTTATTGCATATACTGGGCCAGATCTTCAGTTGATGCAAATCAGCAGTTGACTTCACTGCAGCTATGCCAGTTTATAGCTGCTAAGGATTCGGCTTGCTAGGCCTTTGAAAAAAACATTTCATTCTGTTCTTGGAGGCCGTTTTCTCCACGTAAGGTATGGGGGGAGTGGATCCACACATCCCCACCCACTGCAGGATCACAAATAGAGAAAACATGTTTTCATTCTTAAATGGAAAGCACCACTAAATGAAAGATGTCTGACTTTAATTATCATTTGAGTTATTCTGAGTAGACCTTTCTCTAAGGTCCAAAGAAAGTCTAGAAGAAAATGTTTCCCATCTGCTCACCCTGCTTCTCTTTTGCCATTTGACTTCTACACTTTCACTATGGGACAACTTTCAGAATAAGCATATTGGAAATTAAGATGTTATTAAAACCATGTACTATCAAACTTCCTTCCTTCAAAGTGGAATAATTGAGTGCCAGATCAAGGTTTTATCAGTTGAGTTAGTGTGGAGAGAGTGTGACATCTTGTGGCCAAATCCTGTCTCTGTGCTATGTGGGAATGAGTGGCACACTCCCTTCACTTGTATATCCACAAACTGAGTCAGCTTGACTGATCCGGAGGGGCAAGGGGGTATGGAAAAGGTTGGTCTACCTAGAGCAGATGAAGTGAATTAGGAGATGATACAAACATAAGTCTTACTCTCAGCTATATAGGGGGAAAGTATTATTACTATATTGTTACAATGTGAAGAGCAAGACTCAAAGTAGAGGCCTAAAGATACCACTGGAAACAACTTGAAAGAAGACTGGCCTCTGAATATTCACTCTCTATGTTCACAGGAGTAGAAGAAGAGTATTAGTTGGATGGCACAAAAGGTACCAATTGGCTTAAATAGGGTAACATGACTTGCACCTGGATTAAGCAGATGCTGTGAAAGAGCAGGCTCCAGGAGCTTTAGATACCATAGTAAAAAAGAAACCTCTTTTTTCCATATGTTGGACTTTCTTTCTTTGGAATGGCAGTGCAGGATGGCTGGGTCACTGTAAAAAAGGGTAACTGTGCTCTTTTTCCCCTCTTCTCCCATAGAAAGGCCATCACATAGTGCTACTCAATTAGCCTTTCTAGAATTGCTGTATCATTCATGGTGCTTCATTGAACCCTTTCAGAGAGTGCTGCTTCTGGGATTGACATAAAGCAACATGAAACTATGGCAGTTGCCAATGCAGCTTGATTGTCACGAGCGACAAAATGCCCTTCTTATTCTGAAGACCCTTACAATGCCCCAGCGTTCATATAAAAGGCACAGATTTTTCAAAACCAATGGTCTCATTCTTAAACATACTAGTACCCTGGATTCCAATGTCTCTATACCTGCTGCACTTCTGCCTTCCAATTCATAGCTTCCAAGGCCAGAAGGAACCATTGTGATCATCTAGTCTGACCTCCTGTATAACACAGGCCAGAGAACTTCCCCAAAATAATTCCTAGAGTAGATCTTTGAGAAAAACATCCAACCTTGATTTAAAAATTGTCAGTGATGGAGAATCCACCGCAATCTATAGTAAATTGTTCCAATGGTCAATTACTCTCACCATTAAAAATTTATGCCTTATTTCCAGTCTGAATTTTCCAGCCTCATCTTCCAGCCATTGGATCATGTTATACTGTCTCTGCTGAAGAGAAGAGTTTATTATTGAATATTTGTTCCCCGTGTAGATATTTATCCTGTAATCAAGTCACCCCTCAATCTTCTCTTTGTTCAGCTAAATAGACTCAGGGAGTTCAGTCTATCACTATAAGGCAGGTTTTCTAATCCTTTTATCATTCTCATGGCTCTTCTCTGAACTGTCTTCAATTTATCAACATCCTTTTTGAATTGTGGGCACCAGAACTGTACACAGGATTCCAGCAGCGGTCGAACCAGTGACAAATACAGAGGTAAATAAACCTCTCTGCTCCCACTCCAACTTCCCTGTTTATGCATCTAATGATTGCATTCGATCTTTGGGCCATAGCATCACACTGAGAGCTCATGTTCAGCTGATTATTCACCACGGCAATATCTCTATACCTACTGCACTGCTACCTTCCAAGGAAAGAGAAAAAATATTCTAGAATGCAAGAAAGAAAGAAAGAAAATCACAGGCTCTTTTCTCTATTGATCCCACGTTGATAAGGAAATATGAGGAGACTCCAGTGCTGCAGGAAAATGACAGCTCGGTTTCAAATCTGGTCTTGTATATAATATGAATTTGTACAAAGCACAGACCATAACAGTAGCTGCTTTAGTCCCTTATCACTGTACTTGTCTTTAGCATTGATTTCAAAGTCCAAGAGGAGAAGTACAGGAGGACTCAATTATAGTGGAGGGAACATTCACTATAGGTGAAATGAATCTTCACTATAAGCAGAGTTCATTTTAAGCATATTCTATGGTATTTTATTTAAAATATATGATTAAAATGAACTACATTTTCATCAGCAATAGCAAGTATTTCCTCCAGACCTACCCATTAACAGATGTCACTTGTCTCCACACTTGTAGTAGATACAGTGGATAATGCAGAGTCGGGAAAGGGCTCAAGGACATGAACCATTTGAAATTTCTTTTTAATCCTTTTTTTAAAAACTCCTCCTATGTCTTTAGGACTGAGTGATTCAAATATTAATATTCCCAGGGAAGTTTGCAGCCAAGCTGAAATACATGTCTGAATCTTATTGGTTTGCAAGTTGATGCTGCCATGCCCTTTTTAAATGCCAAGGGCCAAGTTTTGTTCCTGGAAATGCATCTGCAATTCCCATTGATTTCAATGAGTGTGGTGTATACACATCCACAGGAATCATTTGGCCCTTTATCACTGTGACCAAGAAAGCAAAACAAACCTACATTTCTACAACCCAGACTTTGGAGCCCAGAGTGAAGACACTGATAATATTATAAGATTGCTTCTGACATTATGACAGAGAAATATGCAGTGAATAAGTAACAATAATCCATGTGAGAGTCAAAGCAGAGTCATTTTAAATGCATGAATTTCCTGAACCCCAAGAAATGTCTGCCACATTCTACCATTGCACAGCTATGTCTGTGCTTACATTCACTTTACATAACACTAAGTGCAGCACATGGAGTCCTGACATCTGTGCAGAGATTCCTCAGTCTACTTCCTACAAATTTCTGTCCATTGGAATCAGCTTGCAGTTATTCTAGAGCCAAGATAAGCAACAGTCAAGGGAGCACAAAGGTTGGTGAAGAGGGTTTTTTTATGTGATCACAGGATTCTTTTCCTTAATATGATGCCATGATCATCCATAAAAATGAGCATTGTTTTACACTGGGGCCTCCTCTAGATTCTCTGAGAAAAGACAGTTTTGAATTCTGGGTGGGAAAATGCAAAGTTCAAGGTTTAGCTGAAGATAATGGTGAACTCTAAATCCTCAGTGGTGATGTTTTCCATATGTTATGGCAGTGCACTGCAATGTTACAACGTATACATGGCCATTTCATGATGTTAGCCTAGTAGAGAGCGCTCTCCAAGGACGGAGTACAGGTCAGGCCTGCCACATGGGGAGGCAGCCTGATTTTTCTTTGCCTTTGCCTAGGGCTGTAAAGATGAGCTCCTGATTTGATTAAATCTTCCTGGCTTGCTGCGTCTCTATGTGACTGGTCCTCTCCTGCCACCTGCACACTCCTCTGGTTTGGCACTGCAGCAGGATGTTGCAGAATAAACACAATCCCATTGCAGCATGGTATCACCACATCGCTGATGCTGAGACGTGTGAGTCTATTGGACTTGACTCCTTGAAATTCAGTTTTAGTTTGACAAATTTAAACAGGACAAATTTGAGTTCTGTGGTAAAATTTTCCCAAACTGTTGACGTAAGTCCTGCATTGAAACCTGAACAGTTTTCAACAAGATTGAATAGTCAGTCCCTTTCATTCATTTTCTTGCAATAAGATATATTCTCTTTTTGATGGTGCTTTGTAGTACACCAGTGACATTTGTTTTAGGTTCATCTCATCCGCGTTGGTTGCAGAATTACACGGGAAATTTGGAATAAACTGTTTCAAGCCTTGTTCTTTCTAATAGCATGTGCAAACTGTGTTCCCTGATAACTAGATGCAAACTACAGTTTTCTGACAGCTCCCCCACTTTAACTGAAGTGGAATAACCTGGAGTCTGTCTGAGGTTATTCAGTCTGCTAGATTTAGTGCATACTGGCAGAGGGTTTCCCCCTAATTTTTTATTCAGTACTGAAAGTGCTTCTAAAAATGATCAGCTAGTTCCTCAGATGGTATAAAAGGATATAGCTCCAGTGAAATCAATAAACTGATTTACATCAGCTGAGGATGTGGCCTGGACAACTCGATTTTGGAACCAAACTGTGATACCCAGCCCTACCTTCCCCTACACCCCCTGCACCCAGCCCCAACACACACACAATTGCAGGACTTACTGATATTGTAGATATTCCAAATGAGCAAGCACTTCCTCTTTCAGTATCATTTCTGGAAGCATCAGTTAATCCAGATGTACAGTAGCAGTTTCAGAAAACTAGCATTACCCTAGGCTCTAATGTCATTCAACGAATAGGCAGTACTTCTAAAAATGTGAACATTCAAGACTATGGTGCCTATTGACTCGGAGATAGACTGAGTGGCAAAATCTTCACATTAACCAAGAGAGGTACAAAAGATGAAATCCTGCATTCCTTCCCCCCACCCATGCATACACCTTGAATAATAGAGCCTAAAACAACTACAAACTCTACTTGATTCATTCAATGTATCTGGAGGAACATGCATTCATTTTCATTTCCAGATAAGTATCAAATATAGAGATCTTTAATATTTAGTTGAAAACTAAAATTCATATAATGTTCTGATGATAGCAGGGGAATTTCTGATCCAGTACACATGGACTTGAGGAATGAAGCCACTTCATTTCCTCCTACACGGATAAAATAAATTGAGGAATAAAACTGAGAACAGAAGAATAAGTCTAACAGATTCATCGTCTATGGAATCTCCTGACTCCTTGCTGACTGACCTTTACTGCAAATCAAGGACCACCACTGTGTGAATATCACCTATTACAGAGATTTTTGGCTTCGGAAAATCTGAAACATGAAGTTAGAAGAGACTGGAGAATATTTGTCATGATGTGTAGGAGGGAAATGAAGTTCCTGAAGACTCAGGTACTGAGTTTATTAAAATAACACCTTTCACTTTTCTGCTGTAATACAGAATGAATGCTACATCACCCAGTATTGGCAATTTTCCATGTAAGATCATAACCCACACTACAAAAAAACACCTTATCATATGCTTCCCAAAACAAATGTCTATATTTGTGTACACACACTATATTTAAACTTTAACAATTACACTTCTTAGAGCAAGTGAAGACGGGGGCAGGAATGTTCTGTTGCAATGAAAAAATGAGTAACTTATTCATTTCATTTCTCATAATAGTCTTTTCCACCAGTCCTCCCATCAGACTTCCTTGTCTCCTGACTGTCTAGGAGGTAGCAGTATGTCAAGATTTTCAAAAGTGACTAGAGCTACCTCAATTTTTTTGGGTGCCCACATCAAAACACTTTAAAGGGGGCTGGTTTTCAGGGGATGGGTGCTCAGAATTTTCTTAAAACCAGGCCCCTTTAAGGTGTCTCAAGTTTATCAATTAAAAAAAAAATAGAGGTGCCCATGGTTTCTAGTCAGTTCTAAACATTTTGGCCCCAGACTTTCTGTGAGTGAATCTGAGCCCAGAAGATAATTTCCAGCTGCAACTGCTTCTATCACTGCTGTGATACTATTCGTAGTGATCGAGGAAAATAGCACAAACTAATGACAAGCCTTTTCTCTGGCAGCAAATATACAAGCAGCCTAATTTCTCCCCAACTTCTTTATGAACCTGACTCATCTTCTGCTGAAGTAGTTGGGAGGCTTTCGTCTGTCTTCAGTGGAAGTTGGATGTGGCCCAAAGGCTCCTATATTAATGCAGCCAGTTTTATGGATCTGCCTTTTCATTGGGGATGAATGTACTTCTTGGAGTATCAGTTTCTGTGAACTTTATTTACTTCTTTTTGGGTGGGTGGGAGGAGTTCATGATTATCTTTAGTTCATGTACATTTTTTCCTCCTGTAAGGTAAGTTTTTTCCTCTCAAAGGTGATTTAATTAAAAAATACTTTCTAGCTAAAAGGAAGCCTGCACTATGTTCTAGGAACAGAGATACCCCGTAACACTAAACTGGCACAAGTGGGTGGCTTGTGTGCAGTATCTCCATTGTACTATTTCTTTCACTATAATGTTTCTCTCTTCTCCTCTTTGTTCCTTCCCCCCCCACAGGCTGCATTTGTTTTTTGCTCTGCCCGTGCTCAGCTCAAATTTTCATTTTCTTTCTCTAATATTATTTCTCTCTTCCCTTCTATGATCTATTATTTCCCCTTAGACTCTCCTAAGCAAAATGAGAGCCCAATCACATGTGACTCAAACTTTCAAACCCATGATGTTCATATGGGCTCAGAATTAGGCAAAAACCACTTTGACCATCCCTATTTGCAGCAGGATCACTCCTGCATATTTCTGTTGAAGGTGTAAGCACAGATACACCATGACAAGACAAAATGACTCGCCACCTTCTTTTCTATTTTCCTACCTCCAAATGCATGACATCAAGTGGAATCAGAAGAATACACTGCAGTGCTATTGTCATTACCTAGACTTGTCCTGGACTGCTACCCACAGTAGTGTGGCACTGGGGGAGAACATTAGGAATGCAATGGCCTTCCTGAGGAATAAGGGCAGTTCACTAATACTCCCTGAATTTGCTTGTTGTTATTCTCTTTTTACTACCATGAAAGTCTGAACTGCAAACATTTACATACTGTTTGTGCTGCAGCCTGTGATGCCTGATCAAGCCTGTCTCAGAATCCCCCGGCTGTTTTGATTACTAGCTAATCAGAGAAAGGCAAAGGGCAGAATGGGTGAGTTGACCGCCAGCAGCCAGCAGATAACAGGAATACAAATTCCATTTTTTCCTCCCTTTAAAACAAAAATCATTTTTCCCTTTCCCTTTTCATTCAGGGAGTCAGTCATTTGATTCCATGTGTGACATACCAACAGTTTGTATAAATTAACATATGCTGCTAGAGCTACCTTTTACCAGGGCTGGCTCCAGACACTAGCGCAGCAAGCGGGTGCTTGGGGCGGCCAAGGGGAAGGGGCGGCCGCCGATCGCGGCTTCTTTTTTTTTCCCCGCCGCTCGGGGTGGCAAAAACCCTGGAGCCGGCCCTGCCTTTTACAGTATGAACATTTTCCTGTTGAAGGGTATAAGGTTAAAGACGCTTGACACTCTCACATATGTATTCACTAATGGCATGGACTGAACTATTATAACTCATTCCAGTTTATCTCACTGAGTTAGCATCACAGCAGTGGGATTTTAAAAAAAATTATTGTAACTATTTTTTGTGTTGGTGAAAGGTGTTTGATTGACAGCTCTGGAAAAAGGTGTTTGACTGACAGTTCACAGAACTACCCCACCAATCTGCCTCTATCCTGGCCTGGAGAGACTCTCCTCCAGAGGTCAGAAGCTACCACATGCACCATGCTTATTGAAACCTTGGGCCTCTCTGCTGAGATTGCTAACAAGGCCAACTTGTGTGCTGGTTTTACTTGCCTGTGGGGCAAGTCAGGGCAAAATGTGCCCCACGTCTGCTAATTACTTAGTGCCAATTATGGTTTCTTTGTTGGTGGTGATTGTTTAGGGGTTTTTTTAAGATGAGAAAAATTCCCTTTTAGCAGGTCAGGATTCCCCAAAATTGGTATCTCCATAAAGTGGCCTTTGGCCATCATATGACCCTGTGCACCAGCAAGTGCTACTTAGTGCAGCTGAAGAAATGTTAACTGCTATGGCATTAGCTTCAATCCCACTGGCTGTATTATGGCCCTTCCCACTAGTTCCAGCAGGCTATATGCCCCTTGTCAGCACTAAGCACAAGTGACGAGCTATGACTGCCCTACCCACACCCATCTCTCATTCTGCACTGCATGAGCATCAAGTGATTCCCAAACTAATCTAGGGTTATCCACCGTAAATCTCTGTTTTAAGTGCTTCTAAGAGACAGGTCAGAAAACAAATGTGGCATTTCGCCCTGAGTGAAGATTTCGATCCATTCAATATTTCAGACAGAGTTAAGGCTGAAATGAGTTGAGTTCTCTCTCTCTCTCCCTTTCTAAATTTTTCTTGGCCTTAAACAAACACCGATCACTTCACTCACAGAAGAAAATCATCCATATAAATAAAACATCTTTCAGTTTTTAAAACGAGTTTCATGCTAGACTTGTGCCCCAGGAGACGGAATTCCTCTTTTTATTCACAGAACTGGTACAGGAGAGGCAGCAGCAGTAATGCAAACTTCCTCTCACCGTATCATCAGTGTGCCCCAACCATGACCTGGAAAGTCCACTTTAGGGAGGATTCAACTTCCATGCTCATTTAACTATTAGTAAATCTCTGGTAAGACTAACAATAAAGAATTAATTTGAGACAATGACTTCTGTGTGCTAGGCATCTGGCTGCCAGGAGCTGAACTGGACTGAGAACTCACTGCACCAAAAAGACATGAAATAGTCTTCTGGTCATTAGCAATGATAGCAAACTGGCAACTTAGGAGTGAAAGCTTCTCTATCCCATTATCAGTCCTCTGAGCCACCCAATCAAAAGTTTCATCAGTAACAGAAACCATGGGATGGTCTATGCACAGAGATATATGGGAAGTCTGATTCACACAAGCAATATCAGGATGCTAATATGTGACAGGGCTTTCTTTTGTTACAGGACATACACAGACACAGTGCTGGCATTTTCACTATATCTTTTAGGAAGGACAGAACTGTAGATCTGTATTGCAGGTGGGAAAAAATGGATAAAAAAATAGCGTTGTATTTCCTTATTCCAGCTGGAAAGAAAGAGAGAAAATGTGTCTTCCTACCATAGTCAGCACATCAAAGAACTGGCGATTGATTAGCCAGGATAATGGAGTTGGCTTCTAATGTCCCCAATTCATCACTCACTGTAGGTCTATACCAGACCTGTCACTAGCAGAGATGAAAGTGATTGATCTGTGACTTTCTTGGCACTACAAAGCATATGCAGATGAGGATATTACTGAAGAAAGGCTACCTGAAATCATGCAGCTACTGAGAAACAATCAACAACTGACTACTTGGAACAGCTACTTGAGAAAGATTACGAGGAATTTGGGAGTGGGGTGTTTGCATGTGTGTGGGTGCATGAATGGAGGGGAAGGAGATACAGTAGTCAAAATATAGCCCCAGTGGTCTCTTCTGATTGAGGTCAGCTGATGTTTTTCATCATTGTTTGGAAAAGCTTTCAAGAACATAAAATGTGTCTTTCAGTGTCTTTGCCACTGGCTTGTGTAGAACTGACCCTAAAAATAAGCAGATTAATTTTGTTGATATTATTTGAAAAAACAGACTATTTTCTGGTTCAGAGAGCTCCCTCCCAGCCCCTGCTCCCTACCTACACACACAGAGTAGAGGGGAAAGGGTTGTTTTTCTATATCCTTATCTGACCCCTCAGAAGACATCTTTTTTCCCACCTTGATCCTCCCCTGCCTGTGTTTTGAACTTTAGCCTTCCAACAAGAACACTACTGGACTCCCAGAGTATATTCTGTCACCAGAAGAGTGCGCATTTCATAAATATTTATTGTGTGTGAATATATTCATGAAAACTTTTTAACTGAAAAAAGAAAGGAAGCAATATAAAGTAAGATAGAACAATATGTTATCTGTTACCATTTAAAAGAATAAAGCAGACAGTTCCAAATTAAATCCCTCCAAGAAGAGTTTTTTAAATATACAGTAAGAATAATAATAGAGGGATACAATTATTTCAAATATTTTTTCTTTGTTTTGTTTTTCTTTTCGATAGCTGTGAATAATTCTCTGCCTTGAAATTATTCTGCAGGTTATTAATGTCTGTGACCTTTTACATAAACAATCACAGCACTTTCCAGACATTTCTTGAAGTGCTGCCTAAAGTGGATTTAACATGATTTGGCTTCCCTCCCTCCCCTCGCCCCCCATCCCATTTTGCAGCTTACAGAAGTACCTTTTGTCATATCCACTCAAGAAATGGTATTCAGGGAGTGATTTTTAATGTAAATAGCTATGTAATATGGTGGTGGAGAAACAGCTACCTACTCTGATCTTGTCATGCATACTCAGAGAACAAAAGGGGCTGATAGTCTAGCTGGATTATGTCATTATACAAGGGGAAAAGATCTAATTAAATCCGAGCCATCACTGGGCTCTTCCTCTGGAGTTTGCTGCTGCTGCTGCTTTTATTTTTTAAGTGTGGCCAAAAAAAAACAAATTGTGATCAAACAGAAGTCAAGAGTATTCTCCAGCTCTGTGATCAAACACACACACATATCAAGAGCATTTTCCAATTATTTTTGGGTTCATTTAATCAAAGCAGTTAATAGGATGGATTATAGTTACTAGGTCACACAGCTCTGCTGTAACACTCTCCATGATGGAAACAAACATCCTCCTGAAGCAAAGCAGATGGACAAAGTGGGCAGCAGATACATAGAATAAAGGGCTTCAAAAAGTGGAAGCTTATTATAACTATTAGATCCTATAAGCCCCACCCAGGGGATAATTTTCAGAGGATGTGTCACCAGACTAAGGAGTCAGGGGAGTTTTCAACTGAATTTGAGGAGTTTTGTTTAGTTTTGTTTAATGGATTAAATGAATTATCATGACTAGGCACAAATCATCCAGCTGAGCAACTGACTATGCTCTATCCTTTTCAGAAGACCACTGCAAGTCAGTGATGGGTTGTCAGGAGAGTTGGTTGAACATTTTAAAAAAACAAAAAAACGTTTTTGGTCAGAAATGCCAGTTCATCAAAAAAAGAAACTGTTCATGGGAAAGGGTCAGTTCTGACAAATTTCTCATTTGAAATTTTTTTGGAAAAAGGTTTTGAAATTGTCAAAGTGTCCCATTTCAATAATTTCAAAAATAAAATATTTGTTTTGTTAGTTTGAAACAAGTTTTCATTTTGAAACTTAAGCTAAATATTGTATTTAAAAGGTCAAAATCAAAATGAAACATTTCAGAAAATGTTGAAATAAAACATTTCAAATGACCCAAACCAAGTTTTCTTTTGGATTGTCAGTTCACAAACATTTTCAAGATTTCAACTGTACGTCCCAATTCAGGATGGAAAAAAAAGATTTCCAGGATGGGAAAACCATTTACCACCCAGATCTAGTTGTCAAACTATGTTCCTAGATGTTACTACTTCAGGTTAAATTGGAAGAAGGGGATAGGATAGAACAGGGGTCGGCAACCTTTCAGAAGTGGTGTGCCGAGTCTTCATTTATTCACTCTGATGTAAGGTTTTGCGTGCCAGTAATACATTTTAACGTTTTTAGAAGGTCTCTTTCTATAAGTCTATAATATATAACTAAACTATTGTATGTAAAGTAAATAAGGTTTTTAAAATGTTTAAGACGCTTCATTTAAAATTAAATTAAAATGCAGAGGCCCCTCGACCAGTGGCCAGGACCTGGGCAGTGTGAGTGCCACTGAAAATCAGCTTGCGTGCCGCCTTCGGTACGCGTGCCATAGGTTGCCTACCCCTGGGATAGAACAAGGTGGTAAGCAATGCTGGGATACAAAGCCCGTCACTAGGGGATCGGCCTGAAAAATGTACCAAAGCTTGTGGTGGATCCTCATCACTGATAATTTTTAAATCAAGACTGGATGTTTTTCTTTAAGCTCTGCTCTAGGAATTATTTTGCAGAAGTTCTATGGCTTGTGTTATAGAGACAGTCAGACTAGATGATCACAGTGGTCTCTTTTAAACTTGGAATCTATGAACCAATGAAAAAGAATCATTGAATAGCCACAACTGGCTCTGGGAACCCAAACATTATTGATTTTCTTGAGGTTTGTGAGAGACTACTCAAAGGGCTGGGTGGCCTAGTGGTTAGTGCACCCAAATTCTGACATCTTGCCTCTCTGTCAGGGTTGTAGAGGTGACTGTTCCGGACCTTAAGCCTGGCCCTTAGGAAGGAAGACTCGGGTCCTCTCTTTCCACAAGGTCCCAGCCCAGGGCCCTGTGGGAAGCAACACTGGCAGGATCCTCCCTGCAACATGTCCTAGTCTGCTGACTTGGGGTACTTTCTATCTCTATGTCCCTTCAGTTTAGGGCATGGCTCCTATAATCCAAATAGTAAATCAGTTAACAAAAAGAGTCCCACAGAGTATAGCCCTGCAAGTTCTCAAAGGGGGTGGTAGTTGGAAATGGCACTGTCTGGGGGCCTTACTTGTTCTGTAGTCCTCTCTCAGGCTCAAGCTTGAGAAGGATTCCTTTCTCCTGCAGCCTGCCCACAACACTTTGCCTGGGATTCCGAGGTCATTTTAACCCACTCCTCCAGTTGGAGCATGCTTGGCAGGCCCAATATTGCCTTTTAACACCTTTGGACCCAGTGTGGAGTTTGTACACCCTTATTTGCATCCATCTCACTCACTTCCCTTACTTGCCACCTGACCTCAGGCTATTTTTATTTCTAAAATCTTCACAGTATGGCCCAGAAGTCTCTGTTACACTCCTTCTGTCTAGGCCAAGTATCCATTAAATCATACAGACTACTGAGTAGGACTCTTGAAAGTCTTCCTTCAAAACTTCTTGTCATTTGAAAACTGCATTTTCAACTAAACAAAAAAGTTTCCATGGAAAGTAACTCCTTTCCACAGAAAATGTTGAGTTTTCATTAAAATGTCGACTTTAGGGGAAAAAAATCTTCAGCTCTAAAATGAAACTTTTCATTTTGGAGCTGAAGATTTTCAGATTTTGTTTGTTTGAAGTCACCATTTCCCATGGAAAATGTAGACAAAAGTTACTTTTTGTTTTGTTTTTACTGAATTTTTTGTGGAAAGAAAACCCATTTTCTGACTAGCTCTACTTTTGGGTCTTCTCTGTCAGAGATGGTCTATAATGAATTGCTTGTCTGATGGGAAATTCCCAGAAATGGGTTATTTGACCAACTGGGCCAGAAAGAGACCTGCTGGGCCTTGTGATGAATGCCTTTTTGGTGGTAGGTCACTCTTGGACGGAATATCATGAAACAAGGGGGAACATTTTTGGTTAGAAGAGGACTGCTGAGTTTTTAGGGAATGGTCTAGTCACTCTAAAACACATATTGGGACTATGACCATGACTTCTGGTGAGTTTGCACAGTGCCTGGTACAATGGTGGCCTGTTCCTGAATTGATCTTTTTGGTGTTTCCATAGTACAAATAATAAATATTATCCAGAACTCTCTGTTCTCCTCTAACTCTAGCTCTGCTCCTTTCTATTTCCCACCACTCTATGCCATCTCTACATTTCACCTTCAGATCACTGTTTTGAATCCAGACCAGGTGAGTATCTGTTACCATCAGATGCCTATTTGGTCATCTCACATCATAAAAACCACCAGAAACAGCAATTTTTCTGTTAAGTCTCAGCGAACAGGAGAAGGTCTGAACAACTCTGGAGATTATAGGTGTTGGTCCTTCCTTGGGGTTAGGGCTGGAGATCTCTGGAGAATAGGTGTGGGGATGCTCACACAGCAGAAATCAGAGTGATATTTATTCTGGGGAGAAATGTATCAGCCTGATACATTCATGAGAATTAATATACTTAAATTACTTTTTTAAAAGTAAGGTTTGTTTTGCTGTATTCAATATGTTCTTGTCTTTTGCCTAACAGACTCATCTGGCCTAGCATCCTACACCACCTGTGAATTTCTTTATATATTGAAGAGTACTGTGCTAAATATTCTTCACTTTAAAAAGAAAGCACAGGAGCATTAAGGGTGCTGGGGGTTTCATTGTTGGTGGGTTTTTGTTTTTTGTTTTTTTTCTTTTAGTAAATATGTAATTTTATTTACATTTTTCTTCCTGACTATTCTGGGCTTTCATAAAAGAGACAGGATGTGCTGGACACATCTCAGAAATGCATAGCTATACATGGGTAGCATTTAGAGAGGAGCAAATGCAGCCATAAGGAGGAATTTTCACTTTGTCGAGGCTCTAAACAACCAGAACAGGGACTGCCTGCGGCAGCTAAATGATTGGACACTGTTGTATGAGTGACTGAAAATGGGACAAACAGGCATTTCCCACTTTGCCTAGTTATTTGATTTATAGATTTTGCTATGATGGTTATCACTGTAGTGTCTGAACACCTCACAACGCCCTTGAGAAGTCGCAAAGTGTTATCTCCATTTTACAGATGGGGAATTGAGGCATGGAGCAATTAAAGTGATTTTCAGAAGATCAAACTGGAATATTATGGCAGAAATAGGAGCCTAGCTCTCCTGAGATTCAAGCCAGTGTCTTAACCATAAGACAGCGAAACCCCTTAGTGACGGTGCTGTTTATAGATTGTTCTTGCTTCTCTCCTCCTCTGCTAAATGCTCTCATTTGAAATGTCTGTCAAGGCTACTAGGACAATTCTATTTTAGATCTTAGACCTGGCTCCTGAATGCAAGAACAGGGGGAAAGCTAATATGTGCTCCTAATGTCACCTCTAAAACATAGTAGAGCTGTACACAACAGCTTTACTGCATCATTTAAGCAACTTGAGGCAGGGATTGTATCCAACCTTGCTGCTTGTACAGTGCCTCCCACAGCTGGGCTCTGAATGGGGCTTCTGGAGGCTTTCATGATATAGATATTAAATAATAATCCCTATCATTCTATCACAGCAGGGCCAACAGTAGAAAATGTATCTGTGAACACATTTGCTAAATTTGACATATGATTTGATCTGACCACATTCATATTGTTTTTGTCCACTTTTCTACGCACATTCAGGAGCCCAATTTTTTTCCCAAGAATATTTCTGAAGGGTTATTTATTTGTGTGGATACAGATTTTAATGAAAAAAAAAAAGTATTCACACCAGAAACGCTTATTCAACCACAGCTACCCTATTACTTGGTGGAAATGGAACAGAGAAAATGTAAAGTCTGCTAAGCAACCAATGAATCTGGCTTATATCTTTCTCTCCCTCTCAATCAGGAAGGATTCCAACTATTTTTTTAAAATCCGGGGCCCACTAACATACCCAAATACAATGCTTATGTTTGTACAAAAGAATATAGGAGAGATTCAGTATCTCTGGACTTCTTCAGGTACCGTTTATATTTATTAATATATGACCATCCAATCAGGGAACAGGGACCATGCCATGTGATGCCTATGAGCAGAGAGACCAAATTCCACAAATCAAGTAAACTCAAGGCATGCTAACTAAAAAGAATTTACAAAACAATCCATATGCCCAAACTAACCATCTATTAAACAACTGTGCAGAGTCAGTTGAGACAATGCTGCCAGACCTGCCATTGGGGCCTTCAGAGACAGGATGAAATGTTCATGTGATCTTTACTGCCTGTGCTCCAGTGCCTATAGTGATGAGTAAAAGCTGCTTTGAGCTGATAGCGCTCTGTAACGATAACTCAAGTCATCTAGTAGAATCAGGATGTCTCCTGTGGCTGGGGAGCAGTGCAGACTCCTTCCTTCCTTCTGCTTAAAAAGAAGCCTCCATCTACTGTCCCCCACACACCCTTCCCAGAACCACATCACTTGTGCAAACATTCCCTATAGCCTCCACCTCCTGTAACCAGCTGAAATAGCAGGGCAGTTTGGGGTAAGTGACAGGAAGAAGGCCACATAACACTGAGTTATTAGCTTTGTACTGTGGTGTGGAAGGTTTATCAAATAATTCAGGGGAGTGGGATTGAGTTGTTTGGGTGAGGGAGGGCAGTCTGCTTCAACTGGCCCTGTAATTATGAACAGGATGAATTAGGGAAGCAGCAAATTGCAGGCAATGGATCTCGAATGTAGGAGGTAAGGATGAAGTTAGCCAGTAGGTATTGAAAGACGCTTGCTGAACTGAGATTTTCCTGTGCTTCTGCAGGATTTAGTCAAAACAACCTAATGATTCCATTTGTTATAATTAACCATTCATAGTTCTAAAGTACCCTTATTTTGTCATTTTGTATTTTAAGTCATTCTTAACCCTTTCCCATTTACTGGTCCATTATGAATAAAACACAACTGGGTTTTTGGCTACTATGCTGGCTTTGCGTTATCTAATCCTTCATCATTTCAAGTTTTGTAACACAAAATATATGTTAAAATCTAATTAGAAAGGCAAATGAATCATGAAAGAAGGGTAATGGTATAAAACAAATTTGAAAGAACAAACTATTTCCAATTTACAGTTACATTGTATAATCTAACAGAGCTCATCTTGCCAAATAGCACCCTTAGCATTTAAATTTAAGAAGAAAACCATATGCAGTTAAGAGATATCGATTATTACCCTCTACCGGAAGGAAAAATTAAAACCAAGAAAGGTGTGATGGTTCTGGTCGAGATACGTGTGAGATCATCTTAAATAGGACTAAGGGACTAGGAAAGTCATCTCTGCGTAGCAGGAAATATTGCTTCTTTGTAACAATACCATCAGAGGTGCAAGTAAGCCGGTACGGTACGGTATGGCACGGCGTACTGGCAATTGCCGGTATGCCGTGCCGGACCAGACAGGCTTCCCCAGGCTGGAGATTTAAAGGGCTCAGGGCTCCCTGCAGCGGCCAGAGCCCCTAGCCCTTTAAATCCCCATGGGAGCGAGGCTCGGGCAGCGATTTAAAGGGCCCGGAGCTCCCCGCCGCTGGAGCCCCGGGCCCTTTAAAGCACCGCCCGAGCCCGGCTGCTGGAGCCCTGGGGTCATGGCCACAGGGCTCCATCGGTAATTTAAAGGGCTTGGAGCTCCACTGCGGTAGCAGTGGCCAGAGCCACAGGCCCTTTAAATCGCCCCTGAGCCCCAGGGCTCCCAGCCACCTCTGCAGCTGGTAGCGCCAGAGGTGATTTAAAGGCCCCAGGGCTCCCAGACGCAGCTGGAGCCCCGGGGCCTTTAAATCAAGATTTAAAGGCCCACCTCTTCCAGTTGAGGCCACGCCTCTTCTGGTTGAGGCCACGCCCCTGCTCAGGACTCTGGCATACTGGTAAATCCTTTAACTTACTTTCACCCCTGAATACCATGCCTATAAAATCTAAGAACAAATATCCCAAAGATCCAAAATAAAGACCTTCTGGGTTAACCAAATGACATCTGTAGAATTCTCTACACCTCTGAAGGTACCCCCAGATTCACAAGGTTTCAGTAATGGTTTCTGGAAGACCATGGAAGCATTCTGTAATCAAAGTACAAGGAACAAGTTATTCCATAAGGGAAGGGAGAATGAAAGGACAGGCAGAAAAGCAAGAGGAAGGGAAGACAATGCAGAGGGGGAAAACAGACAATGATACCAAAAAATAGGGAAAAAATGGAAAAGAAAATATTGACAACTTACAGTCTATAGAGGAAATGAAAGGGATTGTGATAACTGCATTTTCATTTTATTGAACATGATTATGTCAAAATTTGGTTAATATAATTCACAAAAGGAAGCAGCTATCTGCATCATTGAAAAAGTGGTGTTTCCCATTTTTGACATTTCCCCTACATTTTGAGACATTGCTTGGTTATACTAGTAAAAGGTCTGGCCTATCCTCACCTTTTTCAAGTTTTTTATGTTCTAAATAATACACAATGAAGACAAATGAAGACGTTCTTAAAAGGCCTTGAAAATAAAGCAACCTTGAGATGGCAAAAGCAACCATGAAATGGCAAAAACAGTCACTGAATAAGTGGGATTCTTATGCTGTTTATGAGGGGAAAAAATGGCATAAAGTTTGCAAATTCAGCAAGATACTTAATCAGAACTTTGGGGAAAATGTTTTTCTCATCAAACAAAATATTTCTGAGATTTTTTTTCCCATCCCAAATCAGGATGAAAAGTGGAAATCTCAAAAAAAAAAAAAATAAAAAAATAAAAAAATTGCCAACCAAGAGTTAAAAATAAATCATTATGGGTCAACCAAAATGTTTTTACATCATTTCAAAATGATCATTTCAAATCATTTCAACTTTAACTTTTTTTTTTACTATGAATTATCTTAAATTTCAAAACAAAAAGTTGATTTAAAAATTCATTTGGAAAATGTCGAAATGGGATGTTTCAACGATTTCAAAAGGTTATTTTTATTTTTGAAATGGAAAATACATTGAAACTGGCTCTTTCCCCATGAGAAATTTAGGGTTTCCTGAATCATCATTTTCTGTCAAAAATGCTTTGATTGAAAAATTCCTAATCAACTCTATACTTAAGCAAGTGCCTATATAGAAGCATGTGAGTAGTCTCATTGATCTAGTGGGACTAAGCACATGCTTAAATTCAAACACGTGGTTAAACACCTTGATGAAGCAAAGCTTTATGGAGTAAAGAAAATAGTGACTTTAGCTTGTAGAAAGACTACAATATGAGAACATCGGGGTTGATGCGAGAGAATATAGAAAATAATATAGGGATAATACTCTGTCTAAATGGTATCAGCTCAGTTCTTTCACTCCTTACTTATGCCGAATAGTATATATTACTACACAAGTAATTCCCATTGAATTCAATGGAGGCTGCTATTGCTGTCAGCATAAGGATGAGTGCTAGAATGTAGCCAAAAATCATAAAAAGTGCAAATGTATAATAGATGCTATCTTGGGTCTTAAAATATTGTGACAAACTGAAGAACTGTCATGCTTAGTTCAGCTCAAGGGAATGCCTGTGCCATAGTGTGCTGATTATTGTGAATAATTCACATAGAGGACTGCTAAAGGGATGTACCCAAGGATTGGGCTGCTGAAGGTAGGCCAAAAAAGCAACATAATCTATTTATTTTGTCTAGTCAAGTCAAAAAATCTCCCCTCCCCTAGATGTCACATCTCTCATTCAAACCTCATGCAGGATGAGGTGGATTTCATTATGCTGGCCTTGCAAAAAGAAGAAGAAAGACACCAAGAATAACCACTTTCAGATAAAAAGAAAGAAGCTATAAATAAAGAAGATGGAGTTATTTATGCACCGGAACACTGTACAAATATCCTGCAGGATAGTAAGTAAGCTCGTGGGAATACATTAAACCTTAATTCACCAAACAGCCCAGAGGCAATGTCCCCAGCAGCTGGCTGAGCAAGAACATGTGGACAATGAACGCATGATTCATGGGTGGCTGCTGAAGACTTGGCTGCAGGATGCTGTAGGCATCACAGATGATATTTTCATGCTGATGGTGCTGTAATGTTTATTCCCGCCCTTTAAGACTTTTCTTCGTTATGGAAGTGGGATTGCAGACGGTATATATTGCCTTGAAAACATATTGCTATGTTATCTTCATGGCTTCTAGGCCAAATGTCTTTAGAAAAGATTTAATTGACTCTGTTACCATCACCTGCATTTTCTAAAGCAATCCAGTGGACAGTAAAGATTACATAGATATGTTCTTAAGAAATTGAAATCCCAAATGGAGTTTAGGTGGTCTAAGAAAGTGAATTGTTCTTGCATCTCTGGTGACTTGGATTCAAATCCTAAAGTAACATTTATCTACATCATACAATCTGTACACGACTTGGCATGATGGCCAGTCTAATACATACAAAAATGATCCATTGCCAGAATGAGACAGAGATGTATTTGGAAAGCTGTGTGGAGGCTCAAGATTTGAACAGCAAGATGTATCGGGAGATTGAGATGTATTGGCAAAGGTGTGTGTGTATGTGGGGGGGAGAATCAATAGAAAAGCAGAGGCTGCTGCACATCAGGAATTATGTGCATTAGAATTAGAGAACTGTGTAGGCCAAATGGTGACTGACTATCAGCACCCTGTGTTGTGTATGTAATACTGAGTTTCAAGGAGTAACTGTCTACAAAGCTTTCAAATAACAGGAAAAAATATTAAGAATATTTTGATAGCATCTGGAACTATTCTTAGCTCCCTATTAAGATCCCATAAGTTTACGATGGCCTTATCACAACACAAGTGCTGAATACTTTGCTCATCCATCATGCCCAATGGGTATTTGGAGTCTATATCCCATTTGTCCCGGTCATTCTACTCCATTTCTTCCTCAGCATGACTGATGAAGCTAACCAATATGATGAAGCATGTATGACAGAAAAGGATCACGCCCTTGGAGAGAGGTTATTATCTGTCTGTTTCTCCTTTGCTTTCTTTAATTTCTCAACAACAATGCTGAGCTGCAGTGCAGCTCAGTGTATTTTCTTTTCTCTCTGTCTCTGTTTCTCTCTTCTCTGCCCTCTTCACCTACTCTTTCCTTCAAATAGTTTTTCTCTCCATTGTGGAATCCTGAGAGAGAACTAAAATTGTTTGAACCAGAATAATTGGCAAGTAAAGTGATTGAACTGAAGGATCAAA
Source organism: Terrapene triunguis (assembly GCF_002925995.2). NCBI lineage: Eukaryota > Metazoa > Chordata > Testudines > Emydidae > Terrapene > Terrapene triunguis. The sequence goes on along the minus strand of NW_020664446.1, from coordinate 51,190,920 downwards.
CTTTTGCAACATTGCCTCTGTTTGTGGAGATGCAGCCTTGCCTACCAATTGTATAAGTGTACATTTTTGAGCCCTATACAAATAATTGATATTCCCAAAACTTAATTAGCACGTGCACAAATCAAGTACAAATATAATTTGCTTCTCCAAATTCTGTCATTTACACACAAGTTAAATGCTCAAAAATTGCACATGCCAAGTTGCATGTGTACATATGGAAGCTTCCTTGAAATTTAATTTTAAAGTGTAAGTGGATTCTCACATTTGACTTCTACAAAAGGACTGCGTTTGTACAATTCATTTTATTCAAGACAGCAAGCATACAGAGTTACTGTGCAGTATGCTTATTTCTTATCATATGCCTCCATGTATGCCTGCATGTGGCTGAATTTGAGTGTGGATTTCCATGTGTATGTATATACATAAATGTATCCATGGGGCTGTGAATTTATGAGTTTAGATGCCTGTATATGGGTAAAGTTTGTGATTGCATATGTGCAAAAGGATGTAAGAATGTGTAATATGGCGATGCATGTGGGGATGTTTACATGATTCTTCAATTAATTCCACTCCCACAGATCCTAAATATTTTGTACATAAAACTCTAGTCACTATGCATCCCTTTAGTGGCATGTTGGGAACAAGTTCAGAGCTCTAAGAGTTGAGTGCTTCCACCACCACAGCCATGCTTTGCATCTCTGTTGTTTCTGCCAAGTGGCATGCTGTTCCACCACTGTGCATGGGGAGCACCCAGCTACAGCAACCTCCCATAGGCCAGATAGGCAGCTGAACTACTTAACATAGTCAGCCAGACAGATGCTCCTCATGTCTGTCCTCATCCCTAGGCTTGTGTAGTTTCTCCCGTTCATCTGGTCACATCTTTAAAATGATGTTGCCAAAAGTCCTGCCCTTATGTCCTCATAACCTGATTTGTAAATTTGCCTTTGAATGTTTATATCATGTTCAATATAAGTGTGCACGTCTGTAAGTCTGACAGTTACCCTTGAATTTCTGCATTGTACAAGGGGAGAAATAAACTGTATAGAACAAAAGTGCAGAAAAAAAACAACTGACCAGATCCTCAGTTGGTGTAAATCAGGATAGGTCCATTGACTTCAATGAAGACTTCTAGATTTTGCTTTCATTTGCTAGATTTTGTTTTATTTTTCTAATAGGAAATATGTAAGTTTATCACCTAAATTTGGGATATTTCAACCTGTGCTCTTGTTATCAAATAAATACTGGAGCAAATGAGGAAGTTACTTACCTTGTGCAGTAACGGTTTTCCGAGATCTGTGTCCCTATGGGTGCTCCACTGTAGGTATATGTGCGCCCCTGCACCTCTAATCAGAGATTTTTGGTAGCCGTGTCCGTTGAGCCTGCGCATGTGCTCTCCCTCCCTCGTGGCTAACTAGCACTATGCGGGCGAACCCCGCTCACTTCCTTCTCCACCACAGAGCCCTATAGAGAACGCCGAAGTAGAGGGGAGGAGGAAGGGTAGTGGAGCACCCATAGGGACACACATCTCGAAGAACCATTGTTACTGCACAAGGTGAGTAACTTCCTCTTCTTCTTTGAGTAGTGTCCCTATGGGTGCTCCACTGTAGCTGACTCCCGAGCAGTACCCACCACTGGAGGCTGGGACTTTGGAGTAGAGTCTGTTACTACAGAGAGTACTATGTGGTTGAAAACGGTGTCGGGGGCCAATCTTCAGTGATTGCATAATGTTCTGCGAAAGTGTGGGTGGAGGCCCAAGTCATTGCTCTACAGATTACTGAGATAGGGCTATCTTTAAGAAATGTAACCAAATGTGGGCCAGAGTTTGCCCACCCCTGCTCTACCCCCTTTGAAGTTAAAGGCTCTGGGGATGATCCGGGGTCAGCACCGGAGTCCCCTGGAGACTGAAGTGCCTTCTCCATAAGGAGGAGTTTTAACTTCAGCTCTCAGTTCCTACAAGACTGCTGCTGTTTTAGCTGTGGCAGGTGAAGCATTTCTGTGAGGCTCTTCCAGGCACAGTGAGAGTGTCTGGCCATCACAGGAATTGACTCCTTGCAAGAGAGGCATCTCTTGGAGCAGGGAGAGCCAGCCATGCCACTGGGCAGGGGGGGGCAGGGGGAGGGCTATCATCCTCTAGCAGTGAGGAATGCAGAGAAAACATCTTCTTTACTCCTCTTCTTCTCTTTTTTCCTCTTCTTCTTTTCCTTTTTCTTTTTCCACTGAGGCAAGGTGGGCTTAGAGGGTTGGAGAGGGGAGACCCAGAGAGTGGGGGTACTGCTGGGGCAGAACCCTAGGGTAAGGGGCACCGGGGTGAGACACCGGCCTGCAAAGGGTGCTCTGGGCTGGACAAGAGCTAATTCCCAGGACGACCAACAGGAGGCGCCACTTTGGTGAGTCACGCATCCAAAATTTCTACAGTCTGAAACCACGGAAAGAAAAAGGGACAGAATGGGAGAGGGGTGGACCACGACAGGAGAGAGAATGAAATGGAAAGGATCAGTGTCGCCTTCTGACATTGTGGTGGCAGCCATCCATCTCAAACGATGATGGTGTAAGCACCAGAGCAGTTCAGCTACTGTATGGCATGCTGCAGCATCATGAGTGGCTAAAATGTCCAATTCCAGTGACTGTTCTTTCCACAGATAATGCAGACATAAGATGCAGGGTCAAAGGATTAAGCCAGCACACTATTAGCACTTGAGGACTGGTGCACTTTCCTCTTCACTCTATGCTTTCTTGTCTCTCAGACGCTGCTCTTCAGTGTTACCTGTTGCTGGCTCCATCTTCCCAGCTTGCAGTGTCAATGCTGAAAATTTTAAAGTCTCTCTTGCAAATGTCCTTGAATCTTCAGCCCAGTGACCTTGAAGCTTCTGCAAGTTCTCCATATGGGAGATCCTTTGGAATGTGTCCATCATCCATCCAAAACAGATGACCAAGCCAATGTAGACATGTTTGAGAATAGTGATTAGACTTGGCAATTTTGTTCTCTCAAGTATTTTGGTAACAGAAACTTTAGTTTCTCACCTTCTATTTAGAATATGGTGAAGACAGAGGGTGTGAAACATGTTTAGCATTCACTCACATCTGCTGTAAGTAGTCCAAGTGCAAGTCTCACCACCCTACAGCACCATGCTCAAAATGCTCCTCTGGTAGAGCCATATTTTGGTATTCAATGTCAGTTTCCAGTTATCCCACACATACTTGGTCAGTTGGCCAAATGTGGTAGCTGCCTTTCCAATGTGAGAATTAAGCTTGTCGTCTAGAGATAAATTATCCCATACAGTTGATCCTAGATAGCAGAACTTGTGAATAACTTTCAGCATAGCCTTAGCTAGTGAAACCACTGGTGCAGTCAACCCAGCTTGACCCATAATTATTGCCTTCTTTGGACTGATAATTAGTCCAAATTCAGCCCAAGCTAGTGCAAAGCTGCTGAAGCTCCTCTTCACTGTGTGCAACAAGCACTGTGTCATCAGTGAAAAGAAGTTCTCTTATTAGCTTAGTTTTACTTTTCTTCTTGCTCTTAGGCATGCAATGTTGAAGTGTTTTTCACCTGATCTTATATGGAGATGTACACCCATGGTGCTAGATGAGAAAGTAAGATGAAGAACCACAGAAAAGAATGCACTGAAGAGTGTTGTGGCCAAAACACATCCCTGTGGCAGCACTGTGGGTTCAAAGCTGTCAGATTGGTCCCCATCATACTGGACTGTAGCCACCATCATGCCATCATGGAAGGATAGCATCAGACTGAAGACTATTGGGGTAGGGGGGCAACCAAATCTCTCTAGCAATTGAAAAAGCCCTTTCTGTGGGCAAGTCGAAAGCCTCTGTAAGATCTATGAAGGCCACACAGAAAGGTCTTCCTTGTTCTTGATTTTTTTCTTGCAGTTGCCTTAGTGCCAAGATAATATCGATAGTAGATCTACCAGCACAGACTCCCTAGATATACACGTTCAGCAAGAACATGCAGTCTTTCGAGAATGACTCCTGCCTTGCAAGCAACACTAAGGAGAGAAATTCCCCTGAAGCTGTTGTAGTCACTCTGATCTCCTTTGTTTTTATACAGCATTATGATGTTGGCATCTTTCATGTCTGTACCCCTCTTTCTCTCCAGCAGGCAAGCAAAACATTGTGCAGAGGTTTAAGCACAATCTGTCCTCCTTGTTTCTGTACTTCAGCTAGACGTACACTTCCAGAAGTCTTTACTGATCCTAGGAAGGTGATTGCCTTTTCATACTTATTTATAGATGTTTCTATACCAAGCTCTTTGGTGGTCTGGAACCAAGTGGCGAAAAAAATCACATTTAGTGCTGCTTCAGCAACAGTGTTTACACATTCATAGGTTTTGTGATAGTGTTGCACCCAGCATTGCATCTGTTTGCTCATCAGTGATGTCATCTCCATTAAGAGATTTCCATTGATTGACCATTGCTTTCTTGAATTTGTCATATATATCTCTTAGATCTCCATTCTCAAAGAGGTTTGTAACTTCTCACACAGATGGAATTGAAGTCTCTCAGTAGATATAGTCACACACCAGGTAGTAGCTTGCTAACGACACTGTCAAGTTGCTGATAAAACAAGTCCTTCTCTTAAAAAGTGGAGGAAAGCGTTGGAGTATATGTACTAATGATGCTGCCAAAGCAACCTGTGATGGATATTCTTATATGATATGATACACTCTGATATTGCAATGGGACATTTGACCATGGATTCTACTGATATTTTGACTGCAAAACCCATCCCATGTTTACAACAGTCTTGTTTGCTTTTCCAGTGCTAGAAGAAGGTATAATAGATCTCACATGGAGAAAGCTGTGTCAGCTAGTCTGGTTCCAGAGAGAGCAGCTATGTTAATATCAAGCTTTTCCAGCTCTCAGTCAGTTATGACACCTTCTTAGAGTCACTGATGTCCTGTAGATCATTTGACAGAGCAGCGTACATTTGTCCTCACATTCTAACAAACAAGTTTGAAGACGGTGGACCATTGTACCCAAACCTTCATCACATATGCCTAGGCAGAAAACAAAGAAGAATCAAAGCCCCTTCTCCCCCTCCCCAGAAGTATTGACTGGGTGAAAAGGCTTGGAAGATCAGGACATTTGGAAGCCAGCAAAGCTGCAGAAGATGCTTGAAGAGCTGAATTGCAGTGTGACTGCCTGACACTTTTTCTGCAGTGGATTTAGTTCAGGGTTTTCTCCCCTAGCCTTTACTCAACCAAGAATTAGCTGCAAGGCAGAACTGCCAAATGGAATTACTCCTTTGTGTAAATTGGTTTTCATTCCAATGGGTATATGGTATACCCTCCACTACTCAGTGACAGGATTCCCGGCTTAGTCTCTAAGCCCCTGACCCAGGGCAGCTTGTACAGTGTTACGTGGTCTCAGCAGCAAACCATACATCCCTGACCTGACTAAACATCACGTGGATCCTCCTGTCAACTGAAAGGCAACAAATCGCTCTAATAAATTTGTTAGAACAGAATGAGACATGCTATGTACTAGCAATGATATTGACTAATGTCCTGTTTGAACCTTTTGAGGGGTGGACAATCTCAAAGCATTTGTTTATAAAACTACCAAGATAACACCTCCAATACAAGTTACTGCTATTTCACATTCCCAGTCTATGAGATGGTCTATAAAAAGACTGTGACAAGTACGCAAATTGCACTTCCTTTGTTTTGGTATCTCAAGTCAAATGTCTGCTTGGACCATCAGAAGACAAGGATTCTAAATAATCTTCTCATGTCTGTTTGAGCATTGTGAATTATTTAGTAACATTATTTTAAAAGGAACTTGTACATAGATGTGTCCTGAAGTGTCTTTCCTTTATGTGAAATTTAATAATTGTAGCAGGGGAGCTTATTTTATATTTGATAAATCATTACTCAAGGAACTTTGTATACATTGTGTTTCATATATCTATAATGAGGGTGTTAATCATTTGAATGTCATCCATCGCCCCCACCCCTCACACACACTCCCTCCCTCCCAGTTCTGAAAAGCTTAATGAATTCACATTTATCAGATAAATCTGCAAGACTTAATATTCCATTTTGGATCCAATTTTCCCAGTAGAGAGTTTGACCTTTAATCTGCCTTGCTAAATTATGCCAAATGTACACTCTTGCATGCTGCTTTGAGTTTACCTTTGTTTTTCAGTAGACTTCATTCCATGTTTTCTTTCTGTGAGTTATTACAGAATTAGTGGCATTTTCTGGGTTTCAGAAGAAAATCCTCAGGCAATTTAATTCCCTTTGTAATTTCTGGCAGAGATAAAAATGGTCTGCTTATCAATTTTGTATATTTGGATGACCTGTTCTCCAGTATGCTTGAGAAAAGATTGTGCTGTTCCTGTTGGATATCTGCATTTCCTCCCAGCTCACCCCTTTCTCAGCATCATCCACAAGTCAAAATAAGATTGTGCTTCTTCCAGGGATCAGTACACTTGTGCGTGATTGCAATGGAAGCAACTTTATATAGTGGGGGTTAATTGCTTAGGTGCTGCCTTTCAGTGGACTAAGACTTCATATGCCAAATAGAATTGTTTCAGCTCTTTGATCTGCACGGCTAGTTTCAAAGACATATCCACCCTCCCTTCTTATTCATGCAAGCAGGACTCTGAATATTGCATGCTGATTTACACCAGCCAAGGATCTGGCCCAATATCCTTAGCATTACTAGACCCTTGTTCCTGAGGGAGAGGTGAGCATCTGTGTTTCTAAATCACTATTTTCCAAAGCACAAGACCATACAGCATACAGCTATATACTGGGAAAGGCACAGCTTTTTTCCACAAAGAGCTTATTTTATTTAATGATACATATCCATAACCATAGTACTTGAAGCACGGCAAGACCTTTGCCCTTCCCCAGTTGGAAATATAGAGCTCCATCAGACACGGACTCCATGAGGTGATTATCAAGCATGCAAGATGCAGCCAGGCAATGTGATATTTACGGACAGACAGCATGCCGTGGGCCACGTTTAATTTCTCTGCTGTAGATAAAGTCTTCCCTTGTGAACCTGTCTCCTCTGCGAAGTGCCGCTGAGCACTGTCCAAGCACAGTATGTAAATTATAGAGCTCTGCAGGGGAAATGGAGCACAGCCTGTCAGAACATCATTCAAGCCACTCAGGTCACCTTTTGCTAGAACATCTGAATCACAGCAATTTGAGAGATCGGCAGAGCCCAGATGAATGGCAGTTATGAGATTTATAGTAACTGTTTGTAATTCTGCAGTGATCAATACTTTTTACTTTTTTTTTTTTGCGGCGGGGGAGATCGGTTGTGGGGAGGGAGGATTCTCGGTGGTGAGAATAAAAGACATGACAAAGAACTGTCTTCTCCTAATTACCAGAGCAATGGGGAGGCTAGGAAGGGGAGAATTCTTTCACATGTTTTTCTGATCATTTTCATTGTTTTACTCCTCTCTTGAGCTTTTTCCTTTTTCTTTTACTTAAGCTTCAGTCAGGCAAGTTGTCCTTTCAGTGGATGGTGAATCAATCTGTAGTACTGCCTGGACAAGCCCCTTGCTGTGTCTCCAAAGAAACAAAGGCGAGGCAGCCAGCATCCCAGTGTTCCAATAACAAAGCAATTCTCTATTTCAATTTTCTTCCTGCAGCAAAAAACAAAAGTTTTCACCAGAAAAACAACCAGCAGCAGAAAACAAAGGACGAATCTCCTTTACTTGTGTTTGACGATCTTAACTAGGCTTGGGGTTCCCAATTATGGCAACTGTGATTTCATGTTTCCCCCAGCAACAACCAGAATTTTCTCAACTTCTTGTTCATAATTTTGTTTTGAAGCATTTCATGAAGAATCCAGCCAACTACAATTTCAGGCCCTGATGCTGCAATTTGATCCATGTGAGTAGACCCTTATGCTGATGCCAAGTCCCATTTAAACCAATGGGGCTTTAAATGGATACAAAGCCACAGATTGCAAGACTGTAGCCATATTTTGTATAGTCTCTTTCAAACACGCTGTATAGCAAAATATTTCACAGAATTACATGCTTGCAGAGATAAATGATTGAGAAATGAAAGAAGTTAAGAAGGACAGGTCACTGTGGGGCAAAACACCCTCAATATTTTGGACTTGGAGGATATTCAGATGATACCAGATCAAATGGTCTTCAGAAATATTTGGATTTAATAATGGATTTAGTTGGGCTAAAATAAGAGTGAAGGTGGGTGAGAGATGGGGGCAGTGGTAGCATCATAGAGCAAACAGAAAGGAGAAAATAGACTTTTTTACTTTTAATTTAGTTACAAGTGTGCTGACCAAATGACTGAGTCACACAGGGTGTATGACAGACACTAGTAGTACTTTGCACACATCAGTCAATCATGGCTGATTAATTTGTCAGTGTATTTTTCCTAAGACAGAAACTGCAGTTTATAAATGACTACACAAGGTTCAAGACTGTGGAGAATCAGGCAGACTCTCCAGAAAACTGGAAATGGCTGAGTTGGGTGTAAATGGAGTCTTCCATTCTGATAAAAATGAAGGAATCTTTGATTCTTATATATATATATATCACCTTGAACTAGAGGCATTTTTCTCCTTGCTCTGGTCAGAATTAATATATGGAGCTGTCACAGGAGCCCCCATAAGGTGAGTCCAGGCCAAGGCAACCCATGATAAGCTAATTTAAGGACAATGAGCCCATCAAGATAGTTAATTGAATAATGAGTACTTGGGTCTGATAAAAATCCATCAGGATTCAGCTGTTGGGAGGTGCTTACAGAGAAAGAAGCTCTCCTAAGAGAGTGGTGCTCCCAGAAACTCCAAGCCCCAATGAGTTGGGCTGTACAACCTGAGCCCAAAGGAGAAAGTTTATTTCACATTTATTTGTGTTTATTAATATAAAAACCCCGCAGGGTAATTTTGTCTTATGCCTTTTTGGACTGTGGGGAGTTCTTAAGAGGTCTTGGAAACTGAGGCATGGAACATCTGCAGTGCCACACTAGGTCAGGAGGGGGCACTATAAGGCATGGACATGCTGTGACAAGACTATGAGCAGTAGTGTAAGAAAGTTTTAGGTCTTCACATGTTAAGGGTATATTATAACTGCTGAATGGTAAATAATACCAACTGATTTGCAAAAAAAATTTTATTGAGGATAAACTATTATGGGCCAAATTTTCAAAGGTTCCTGAACCTAGTCTCCATTTTTCACATTCAACCTTTTGGACAGAAGCATTTGCACACATACAGTGAAATCCTTGCACCACTGAAGTCAATGACAAAACTCCCACCAACTTCAATGCGACAGATTTCACCCACACTTGTTAATACTAGGATCTGTACATAGCACATACGAAGAGCATGTGCAACTCTTGACCAGGTTAAGGGTCCTTTGAAAATGTGGCACTGCATAGTAGATGCATAGCTACTATGTAGCAGTTAATCCTCCAAAAATGGTCTGATGACTTCGTTGCTATGTTATTTAACTTATAACTACTCTCATATTAACGCTAAATTAGGTTGCTGATTTAAGGAGCCATATATTATGCTGCCGTGAAGATTTACATTTACAAGTTGCTGTCCTAATGTCTTTTTAATTAAAGTAAGGACTTAGAGAATCTGCAGATAAAGTGCAGTACTGTGGCTTTCTATTAGCCAGCTTAAAATAGCTAGTATGAGTCCATCCCAGAACTAACCTTTACCTACATGTGTCAGCATATACTATCTTGTGCCCATTCCTGTATGTAGATCAGCTTGTAACAACCCGTGTTTACGCTAGTCTATGCTTCTAACAGTTAGTTTTAGCCTGTATTCATACCATGTTATTATCTGTATCAGTCTATGCCTTTACTGGACTGCATGGACCAAGAGCATGTTCTATCTGTACAAGCATGTATTTGCCAAAACTAATATCATCTAGCAATCAGTGGAGAAACGCAGTTTACCATGGAACATGAGAGACGGATTAACATATAGACCAAATGTGGTGACCCTGGACCTTTCCTTATTTCTGAGGATTGCTCCTAGTGGCTGGAAAACATTAATACCAAAATGATCCAAACTTTCCCCAAGTTTGGAGGTGCAGTACCAGGGTTTGGTCTGGGTCCCAATCACCAGTTCTTATCATGTAATAAGTCACATGAAACCAAAGAGATGTAACAATCTACGATATATTTAGTTTCATACTCCCACTAGCATGGATTAGGGGCCTGATCTTGCAAGTGCTCCACATGCAGAACTCCCATTGAAGCCAGTGGGACTTGTCTATGCAGAATGCTTGCATGATCAAATTCTAGCTGGATACTGTAGCTATATACAACACTGTGCCAATTTTGGATATGCAACATGCATTTTATTTGTACTTTATGTGTCCTCTATTTGACTAGGAAATGGAAGCTTCCTTCTCCTCTTGTCCTCTACGTGGGCTAAAAAGTTCCTTGTTTGAATATCACAGTTCATTTGTATGTGGGAGGGCTGAGGTGGTGGCGGGAAGAGTAGGGAAACAACTTTCCTCTCACATATCCTGCAAGGTTATTCAAATAAGATCAGCAGAACAGCAAGGAACATCTTGCAAATATGTATGCCATTAAAAAAACAGGTTTCATTATGCAAACTTCTGACTCAGTTCCATTTCCCTTTGATAACTTCACTGCCATTTGAAAAATTATATACATTGCCCTGTAAAAATAATGGGAAATATAATACATTTTATCCAATAAACATGGAAAACAAAAGCCTTTCGGAAAAGAACCACTGCTTTCCAAGCCAGGAACATAATTGAAGGATCTTTATCATTCTATCCTGTAGTGTTTGCAGCTGTGAGAAGCATAACCTAGATAATAAGGATGTGATAATGTTACAGAAACCTGCTGATAGAAGAGCAGCTCCTGTGACAGTTAATTTATTCCATGTAGCTCAATCATTATTCCTTCTCTCCTCTGCTGGAAGATTTATTAACTATAATATCACTGTCTGTCAATTAGAACCAACTTGTTAATGATATCTGGGCACACTGAATGTTTCATGTGGCCAAAAGTGACCTGCTATGTTTATAAATTTCATTTTGGGGCCTGGATTCAAAAGAGACACAAAGCTAGCAGCAATGCCTTTCTCCAATCTGCCCGGTGTCACCTCTCTCCTATAACCTGCCCTGCATACATTTCCCTTTAATGTTATGCTCAGTTGTATAACAGCTGCAGTGCCCAAAGCTGATGTATGGCCACCAAGTTTTGTGTTGCTCCATGTGTGATATTTCTCACCACTGATGGATACACCTCATTCCAACATCCCCCTTCCCCTCAAACAGTGGTGCTGGAACAGTTTGTATAGTGGGGATGCTGAGAGCCATTGAACCAAACTGTAAACCCTGTATATGATGGAAACCACTTAAAGCCAGGGGGTGCTGCAGCACGCCTAGTTCCAGCACCTCTGCCCACAAAGCAAGAGAAGCAGGTGTCCATAGGGTGACCAGATGTCCCGATTTTATAGGGACAGTCCCGATTTTTGGGTCTTTTTCTTATATAGGCTCCTATTACCCCCCCCCCCATCACAATTTTTCACACTTGCTGTCTGGTCACCCTAGTTGTCCATGGTGAGAGCACGTGTTGGGAGCTCAGTGACGCTCTTTCACAAACAAGAAATGTCTCCCATTGAGCTGTACAGAACTTAGGAGCTATGCTCTCCCTCCCCACACCCCAACAAAATAATTTCACTTTAAAATATTCCCAATTGGGTTTGGTGGCTTGTTTATTTCTGATCCCACCATCAGCTTCTCTATAACAAGGGCTGCCTCACTGTTACAGTCTCAGCTCAGTAGCACAGCAACCCTCCAGCCCAGGATGCGGCGTTTGTTAGGATTACAGACTTGGCACCTGCTCCTCACAGCATCTCTTCCCACTGTCTCTGTTCTTGTGGGCAAACAGGGTATTGAAACAGAGATGATTCCTGCTCTCTGAAGTGATGTGAGAACACTCTAAGTCATAGTTCCTTTCAGTGCTTTGTTAAGCTGGGGAGGGTGGGACGCCTCTTTCAGAGGCATTCCACCACCCTGAATACCAGGATTACTAAATTCAGCTGCTTCCGCACATGCAGGGGAAAAGGGAACAATTGCAAGAAAATTTGACATGTTTTTGTTAAAAAATGTTTTAGTTTCTACTCCCCTTTACAGCAGCCCCATTGAAGGAAAGAAACTGGAATCTACTTCCTAAGTAGAATACCCTCCCCTCCATCATATGCACACACTGGCCCAGATCCTCCCCGCCTGCAGTAATACCTGTATGTTAGGGCTCTGGGGAAGCTAATATTAGGGAGGATTCCCTCACAGAGATTGTCCCACATCCTCCCATAGAGAGGGGTGGAGCGTCCCCTGGAGGGGAAAAGATCACAGGGGCTGTTCCCTGTGCAGTGGCTCTGCATTAGTTCCAGTCTCTACTGCATCTCCCATCCTCTGACATCATGGTTTCATTGGAGCCACATTACAAGGGACTCCCCATGGCTGCAGCTGCCCCCAAGCAGGGATTCCGTGGTAAAAATACAGCCCCAGCTGCTCTGGTGGGTTAGAGGGGACACAATGTGGATCTGATCCCTTCCCATGAACCCTGTTCCTAGCATACCGAGCCTCCATCCCCTACCCCAGCTTGGACCATGGACCCACACAGAATCCTATGCCTGATCTGGAATGGGGATGTGATGTGATAGTGCCCAACCCCCTGAGCAAGCTCTACATGGATCGGGGGGGAAAGGGGCAGAAGAGAGATTGTCAACATTATCACTTCCTGCAGCATCTGGTTATTTCTTGGACATGTCTCAACAAGATACTGAGCTAGGCTAAGTGTGCTTAGTTTGTAAGAGCAGCTGTAGGTGAGGTGGTAGAAAGATAAAGCATTCATGATCTGATGGATCAGAGCAGTGTCTATGTCTTGGGTAAATAGATTAATTGTTTAAAAGCTTATTGCACATACAATAAGCCAGGTCTTCAGGTTCTATAAATCAACATAGCTGCATTAACTCCAATGGCAGGGCCGGCTCTGGCTTTTTTGCCGGGGGGGCGGCCGGAGCCCCTGGGGGAGGGCGGCGAGCCCCGGCGGCGGCTCCGGTCTCCCCCCCGGCGGCCAGAGCGCCGGGGGCAGGGCCGCGAGCCCCGGCGGGGGCTCGGCTCTCCCGCCCCTCCCCCGGCGGCCAGAGCTCCGGGGGCAGGGCGGCGAGAGGGCGGCGAGCCTCAGCTGGGGCTCGGCTCGGCTCTCCCCCCGGCGGCCAGAGCGCCGCGCCGCCCCCCTCCAGGTGCCGCCCCAAGCACCAGCTTGGGTGCTTGGTGCCTGGAGCCGGCCCTGTCCAATGGAAGTATACAGATTTACATCAAGATTGGCCCCACATTTTTATTGAATTTATTTTCATACAAGGTATCAGCTGAACTGCACAAGTCAGGACTCGGTTAAATGTTCCAAAACTATAACAAAAATAAACATTTTTAATTTGTTTAGCAGAGACTATAAATCAGGACTATAGTGCAAGAGCAGACCTATTTAAAGGGGAAGTTTGTACAATGCTTTCATGCATTACAGTGAGCTCTAGCTTGTTCTGCCATTCATGAACATGAAGTTACCATGCAAATCACATGTATCCAGTATACATATATTGAAATACCTCTGTTTTGTCTATAGAAGACACGTCACAAAGAAAAGTTGGGTAGTTCAGAAATAGATATGCCAGTTCAGTGGCAAATTCTATTGCACCCAGCTGTTTACCAGGTACCCTGCCATGTATCCTTCTGGTCAGATTCCTCAGTGGGCACTTTGACACTATGATCGTCCTATGATCAATACCAATTCTAATGTGGTTTTCCTCTGGATGTTAGTAGGGGCAGTATGGCTTATGTTTCAGCATCAGCGCTTGGCAGAGGGAGGACTCAGCTGTAAGCAGTGCAAGAGCACCTGCTGTTGTTAGTGTTGCCACAGGCAACAGCAGCTGAGCAAGCAAAAAGAGAGAAAACAGGCAGACATAAAAAGATCGAACTGAAGCTTGAAAATAAACTAAATGTGGGGGATGGGGAGGAGAGAGACTTTGTTTTAGGAATGCATATTTGCTTTATGAGGGGTATAGAGGATCTATCAAATGGCAAATTACTCAAAGGTACCAAAGACAATTACAATGCTTCAGCTCTGTTTCCAGGCATTAAATGTTTGTAATGGACTTTCCCATACTGACAAGACTGTAGCAACAAAAAGCTCTATGTCAGCTTGAAGACACCATTAAAGAAAACATGTGGTTAGGAAATCTTCAAGGTCTGGGAAGTGGCAGACTTAGGCCCGATGCAGAAAACACTTATGCACTTGCTTACAGTTTAGCACTTGAGTAGTCTCACTGACTTCTATAGGTTTATTCACATGCTTAAAGTTAAGCACATATTTGAGTTTGTAGGATCAGGGCTTTAATCAGTTCCCACCTGGTGGCAGAAGGAAGGAGTAAGGGGTAGTGCAATATGAACCTGTAAAAACTGAGATCGTTAGTAACAAATATTCATTTTTCACAAAAGCAAAACAGTTTTAGCTCATCTCATATTTTCCAGGAGACTAAAAGACAGCTTCCACAGGTGGAGAAAAAAAGGCGGATTTTGCTCTGAAAGTGGCAACATTTCACCGTTAAAAATGGAGATTGTTCACCCAAGGCAAATTCATGAGTATTCAAAAAAAAAAAAAAAAAAAAAAAATTTCCCCAGCACTGGAATTTTAATTTTTTTGCCAAGAAAAATCGAGCAGCAGAGAGAGCCAAGTTCTACCCTGGATCCATTCCATAAGCACTTGTCAACATATCTGGTTTACATACATGAGTACTTGCAAAGAGAAAATGTGACAGTGTTGAATACAACTTTCTTCAGATGTTATTGCTGTTGGCTTTCCTTCTGCTGCTCTAGCTCCTGTTCCCTGCTCAACTGAGGAGCTGGAGGGGTCTCGCGTGAGCTCCTTGTTAACAGAGTTGGCCTCAAGATCTATGAAAGAGGGCCTCTGCTTTTATTTAAACACAAGTTTCTACCCCTTTTCTTTGCAAAGTGAGCCTGGAAAATATAAACTCTCATAAACTAGTTGCTAGGAACAAGCAGCTGGGTTCCATTTTTGCAGTAAGAGAATGAAAGCGTTGAAAAGCCAGTAGACAGACAGACAGACAGACACACACACACACACACAAAATAAGAGTTACCTACCCCATCCCAAAAACCTTAGTTCAGCCATGTGCATTGGGATGTGCTAATAGAGGGAGTGAATTAGCTACCTTAGGAAGACAGGGAACAAAAAATGGTGTGACAGGCCTGCCCAGAAGTTCTAAGGCCAACTCCACCTGTTAAAGTATTCAGACCCTTTTGTGATTGGGAAGAGCCAGTTGCTGCTTAGTCAGGTTAGATTGTGCCTCAGATAGTTTTCACAGATACCCTATGAAATCACAAAACCAGACCACTGCAGCCTTTCTCAGCTGTTATGGGTATAAAGTGGGACACAGGTCTCCTAAGTAGCCAGGGATTTCAAGTTGATCACGAGAGCCTTGAACAGCACCTAAAGGTCAACAGGAAGTCTGTGCAGACACTTGACCACAGATGACCTACTCAAGAGTTTGTCAGTTGCATTCACCATGACCAGCTGAAGTTTCCAGGTAGTTTTGAAGTCTAGCCATAAAAACATTATGTTAGTCTAGTCTGGAAGTTTCAGAAGCACAGATGACCATCAAGATGTCACCCAATGAAATTAATAAGCAGCAAGTTTAAAACAAACAAAAGGAAGTATTTCTTCACACAGTCAACTTGTGGAACTCCTTGCTAGAGGATGTTGTGAAGGCCAAGACTAAAACAGGATTCAAAAAAAGAACTAGATAAGTTCATGGAGGATAGGTCCATCAATGGCTATTAGCCAGGATGGGCAGGGATGGTGTCCCTAGCCTCTGTTTGCTAGAAGCTGGAAATGAGCAACAGGAGATGGCTCACTTGATGATTACCTGTTCTGCTCATTCCCTCTGGGGCACCTGGCATTGGCCACTGTCTTAAGATAGGATACTGGGCTAGATGGACCTTTGGTCCGACCCAGTATGGACGTTCTTATGTTCTTATCTCTGCAACAGACATGAACAATCATAGCCAATTAGCCCCTTCTATCGTTAGGCTATGGGCCACTACTTCTTTAACAAATATTTTTGGATCCATCTTGCTCCTATGGATATAGAAGCAAAGACAGACCCAATAATAATGTAGAAACCATTATATTATGTGTGTTGGTTGGAGACATTATGACACCTCCTCTAATCCCATCTATTTGACCACACTACACCGAGACAAACTTTAAGCGAAGGATATTGGAGAACTGATATTTTCATTGTTATATATGTTATGTGGTTCTTAATTTGTATATTCTGATTACCTTGTTTATATTACCATGTATACTAATTTAAACTCCGGGTTTACACAACATCTGCTGATTAGTAAATTAGACACTTGCAATCATTGGTAAATCAGTATAAATCACTGGCGTACATACACAATGTAAACTTCATTTTCAATGCAGCATAATCTACCCCAGCAGATTTGAAGAAATACATGAAAACAATCATTCATTCATAAATTCCAGATATTTGTTCACAATAAACTGCATCCATTTCTCAATAAACTGCATCCATTTCTCATCTCA
Organism: Terrapene triunguis; assembly: GCF_002925995.2. NCBI lineage: Eukaryota > Metazoa > Chordata > Testudines > Emydidae > Terrapene > Terrapene triunguis. Next base: position 51,174,281 of record NW_020664446.1, on the reverse strand, counting down.
AAAAGATTTTATCCTAAGAAAACAATTTATCCGACATCACAACAATCCAGTAAAAATTATGGATAGATAACATAATAAAGCCATTAGCAATCAGAACTCTTACACAGACAGATTGACAGACAGACATTGGCCTAATTTACCACTACATTACTCCAGTTTTATCTCTTTGTAAGTCCATTGAAATGGAGTGGTGAATCAAGGCGAGATGCTTTCGTTAGTTACTTGGATACCAAATATGAAAAATAAGTGCAACACTTGTTCATTTTTATATTATGCTTTTTTTGATAAATATACAGAGGTGGGTATTGTTACATCTGAAGAAGTGGGAGTTTTTACCCATGAAAGCTTATGCCCAAATAAATCTGTTAGTCTTTAAGGTGCCACCAGACTCCTCGTTTTTTAGGTAGACACTAAGTTCTTAATAACCTTTTCAGCTTGATTGCTATAGCTGGATAGCCCTCTCAAGCGTAGACTAGGGTTACCAAACCTCCAGGATTGGCCTGGAGTCTCCCAGAATTGGCATTGATCTCCCGGTGACTATTGAAAGAAATCCAGATGATTTTAATAGGACATTTTAAGAAAATGACATTACGTCATGTGGGGGGGGGGGTGGAGAGAAATCTCCCGGAATAGCTTCAGTCAGAGTAGGGTACAAGTTGACATACAAACAAAAGCGTCTTTGCCCCTCCTGGGCTTCTCTCAGTTTTCCTCAATCTTTTCAGAGTGATGACTCCCTAGGTTTTTCCAAAAGAAGTCCAAAAAACACATATACTGGTGTGTACACACACACACACACAATCAGCTCCCTGTGGGTGCCTCAACCTGACTTCTTTGGGCTTTTCCCAGAGGAGAACTCCCCTTGTTCCTCCTTCCAGGATCTTCCTCTTTGTGCTAAATTTCCAGCTCTATTTTAATAGTCCTTGCCCTGCTTCAACACCACAGTCAGTCTTTCTAAATAAGCCCTATTACATCCAGTTGGAATCACTAACTGGCCTTTGTATTGCCAGCTAATCAGTGAGACTGAGGGACAGCAACTAAGTCATGGGCAAGGGCTAACCCCAGCTTGCCTCAAAGGGCCAGCCAGCCCATTTCACTTTGATAGAGGGATTTTCTGTGAGAAACATTCCCAACTCATTATAGGAGTTGAAGGTGCTT
>NW_020664446.1:51043401-51173116 GCF_002925995.2 Terrapene triunguis | reverse complement strand
CCAAATTCGTGTTATAATGGGTCGCGTTATATCGGGGTAGAGGTGTATATCAGAACAGAACAAACTCTCATTGGCGTGTGTGTGCGTGTGTGTAAAAACAAAACAAATCCAAAAAAATAACTTAACTCTTTCCATAAGGATCCCATGCACCACAGTATTATTAACTTATAACATCCCACTACTAAGAGAGAGACCTGAAAAAAACCAACATCTCTTCACCTCTCCACACACACACACACAATCCCCACAGATGTTAATGGGAGTTGTGTCCACTGAAGAAGGGAAGAGACTTCTTAGAGCTTGTCTACACTGTGCCGCAGTGCAGACTATTGGGGAGTGAATTGCAGAGCTCACCAAAGTGTTGAGATCTAACTGCCCCCTTCATACTACCGGCATGAACTAAAAGGTACTATAGTTCACGTTAATATAGTCCTCTTTCAAACAGGACTATGTTACCATAAACTAGGTCCCTTTTAGGACTATGTACACAAACTAGGACACCAGCAGTGTCCACATGGGGCAATTAGATTGCAACACTTTCATTCACTCGGCAATTCACCCTCCACCCCCTAAGTCCACACTGTAGCGCAGTATAGACATAGCCTTATTTTCCAATATTTCCTTAATCCTTTCAGTGCCTTTTACAATGGCAGTATTGTACCTTCTTTAATGCCTTAGTCGGGGGTGGAGGTGAGGGGGAGGGTCCTAAATTTGACCTGACAATCCAGATATCTCATTTGCTTTTTAGTAGGATATTTCCCCATGACAAGCATGGACAAATCAAGTATAAGAAAAGTCATTTCAGTTTTTAATTCCTCACATGAATTACTCACAGGTGGAAGTATTTCCTCTACAGAGTCCACCAAGATTTCAGTTCCAAAGTACACATGACGCAGGACTCAAATTTAGCCTCGAGCCTTTTCTCCTCAATGGTTATTAGAATAGTTTTTAAAGAAATTTCTCCTGAAATTAACTCTGCTTCATGTAGAAAAAGAAATCTCAGACATTTAATATTACAAAGACTTGCTAACCTGGAAGATGCTTTTGTTTCCTGATAAAAGAGGCCATTTTCCCTTCCCTTCAGAAACTTTCAGAAACTAAAAGGAGACTAGGTCATGTTCAATTGTGTATGTTATTTTCACAGATTGTCATCCTAGCAGGAGGTATCTTCTTGTTTTTAAAATAAATTCTTAACAGCTTCAGTTGTGGCCACCTACAGACCAGATTTCATGCAAAATCAACAGGCGCTATTTGAAAGAAAGAAAAAGAAAGAAAGAGAAAGGGAAGCTGAGAAGAGAAACAAGTGAATAACCAACTGTAAGATGTGAAGATCAAAAGGTGCTGGTAAGTTCACAAGGCAAACTGAAGAAAACATTATGAGTGGAATATGTAATGCTTGCACGATGGTGTTATTTGTAAATAAATTATACTTTAAAGAGAGTCAACCTACTGTTCAGATACTACAATTAGGGTTTTTTTTTAATGTTATGAGGACTATGAAAGAAAAATATACTAGAGAAGAAAAAGAAATGTTCTTAGACTCCAGATAAAGGGGACACAGATATTACTCTTCCACACAGAAAAAAAGAATGTTATTGTATTTTTGAAAATGTAATTCAATGTAGTGCACGTGAACATGAGACATTCAAGCCAAACACACTGTGGTTAGCACTGTTTGCAAATGGAGGCCTCCATCCTGCAAGTTATAGCATGCAGCTTGACTCACATGTTCTCAGAGCAATGAGGCTTTACTTACACAGAACAACCTTCAGGACTGGGGCCTTACATACACAACTCTGCAATGTACCTCATTCCAAAACTGTAAAGACTAATCCCAATTCCCTATAAGAGAACTGGCAATGCATTTCACTCATATCTGGGAAATTCTGTTCACTTTCACTCATGGATCTCTCTTGAGCAGAGACTTGAATTTAGTTTTATATTTTATACATGCATATAAAATATACCTTACAGGTTCCCTGTTAAATTCAGGGTGTTTTCTCAGATCTGAATATAGCACAGATTGCAACCACCACAACTAGAAATGTCAAAAACTAGAAACAAAGTCAAGATGAAATTTTAGTTCATGCTGTCTTGCCAGATAATGTTCCTTAAATCACTGGATGGGATTATTGCCTTGTATCTCATAGTAGCCTGTCCATTGTTCACTTTTATCCTCTAATAATGAACACAACACAAGATTTGGCTCCCTGTAAGTAAATGTTTGGCTGGTATGAGACAGCTCAAAACTTCTCCCTTCCCCAGATCTTTAAATTCAGTGAACCTCAAAGGGAACAAGCAAGAAGATAACAAGAGTATTCTGCACATTAGCTGTCATTGCCACCCAGTTTGAACGTTGTGATCAAACATGTTAAGACAAGTGCAAACTTCACCCAACTGGGGGAAAATCAAGAGATAAAAGGTTTTCTGATAAACAGAAAGGCAAAGCTGTATCACAAGTAAAATTGTTTGGGGTTGGGAGGCTTTTAGTGGGTTTTTTTTAAGCTTGATTTGATTTTTTTTTTTAAACTAGCTAACCGCACTACCTACATTGCCAGTCTGAATATTTATAGGAAAACCCCTTCTTTCAAGTCTTTTATGATATATCAGTTCAAGAATTTTCAGACATGAAACCTGATTTGCAGGCAACTTGGTATGTCAGGAACCCCCTCTAAACTCAGGCCTTTTGAATCACTCAGAAAGAAGAGGGATAGTGATGGCTTTATTTTCTGTTTATCACTTGAATAAAGGATTAAAAAGAAAGAGAGAGATATAACCAATATGAAACACAACATACAATGTGATGATAGAAAGAAAACTCTATTAACAGGCAAACAAACAGAATGGCAGTTCAATCCACAGGGAGCCACCCCAAGGGCAGTAGCCAGGATAGTGAGGGAGGAGAATGAGGTCACCTGCTTTTTTAACATTAGTTTATTTTGAGATGTGGGAAATGCAGCTTCTCTATTTGTCAAATAAAAAAAAAAAGTCAAGATTGGCTTTACTTTTAGGGTCAAATTTGATGGTCATGGGACAAGATATGTTGAACATTTGTTGGGATATATATACACACACACACATATATACACACACATACACACACCCGTGATTCATATATCCGTGTAATATGTTATAGGTCATTGAGGCCTGGTATGAATGACACATGCTTGACATGAATACGTGCATTGCAAGTTAGCAACCGAAGCAAGAACTTAAGGTCAAGGACAAAGCAGGGACCAACAATCTTATTTTCCGAGAGAAATACGGAAAATCAGCAGAAAAGAAAACACCACCAGCTGGACTGATATGAAATCATATAAGAATTGGAGGAAATGACACGCCTTGGATCATGGAGGCCCATCCAGGATTGTCTTTTTGGAATTGTGTGGGTAGGAGGCCTAGTAAACAAAGGCAAAGAACTCATGATGTGATGGAATGGACTATAAATGGTTGCCTATGATTTCTGCAAATCTGAGTCGTGTATTGATCCAGAGTCCCATGTGGATATAGATGTGGTTTTTGCCGGCTCCCCACATCTTATGATCGGAAGGAATCTCGACTGGTCATCGGGACCATTCTGACCTTTAGACTCGGGTATAGTATGTTTGGGGTGTGAATGTGGAGTGAGTAATGTTTGTTTTATAACCAATAAAGAGCATTTAGAGTATTATATACTAACACCGTGTCTGGTATCTGCCTGCTCCTCTATTGCAGGTCTAACACATTGTCATTGAAAATAAAAAATAACTGATTTTAATTCCTGGAGTTGACAATGCTGCATTTATGTATCAATCCCATTCTTATAATCATTTTTGTATTGTTCCATTTGTCCTAGGGTACATATTCCTGCTTTGTGAGTTGTATGCAACAGCATTAAACATGGCCTCAGAAAAGTGCTTTCCTGTTGGGCTAGTTATTTTTTTGGAAACAAATAATAATAAATGTTTTTGGAAACAGTTAAGGACTCACACAAACAGTGCCTAACTCCTTTAGGCCTTCATAATGTAAAAGCTTGAATTTGCATGGTGCTGAGCACTGTCTGAGAATCTGATTATTAATTATTTATATTATGGTAGTGCCTAAAAGCCTCAATTAAGGTTGGCATATGATTCTGCTAGGTGCTGTACAAACACACATTAAGAGCCAATCCCTGTCCTGAAGAATTTACAGTCTAAACCTGCAAGATAGGCAAAGAATAGAAGTGTTATTATTCCCACTCTACAGACAGGGAGCTCAGGCATAGGGGCTGTGACTCAGGAAAGCTGTAAGCTCATGCTAAGTACTTTCCTGAATCTAGGCCAGAAAGACTAAATGACTTGCCCAAGATCACACAAGAAGTCTGTGGCTGATGTAGGAACTGAACTGATGTCACTTCAGCTGCTTAGCCACATCCTTCCTCTCTTATATATACACACCATATAAACCACCAAGACCATTACCTCAAATCTAAAACCCAAATAGAAGGAAAAAATGAATGGATTAACATTGTTTCTCCTAAACAAATACATTTTGAATTCAAAGTATCTAATACCATCAGCTTAAAAGTGGTGGAGGGATCTGGAGATGAAATCAGTATCATCATATTTGGAAGGGGACTATGATCTTCTATATCAGGTATGCAAATTAGTCTGCCTGGGGCTGAACTTATGCTCTACCTGGAGCTATTTTGCCTGGAAAAATCAACGTGTTTTAGACAGTGCTTTGTAAACCTTGCATAAATCCAACTGCAGTCTACCAAGTTCTCCCCCGGATTGATTCTCCCTGAAAGATTTCATCAACTTACAAGGAGTTAGGTTGTAGCTTCATTTCCCCTAAGGATTCAGCTATGTGTAAAGCAAGAAAATGAGTCTAAACAACAAAACATGGAGTCAAGTTAAAGTATCTCTTCTGTACAGGCTGTTTTATTAGGAGCAGCCATTGCAAACTACAAGTGTCAATTAGGTACATGTTCCACTGGGAAATGACAATTGCACATTATTTCTACCTTCTGCATGCTCTGTTACTGACAAATCTAGGCTTAGGAGGGGAAGCACACCCTCTTAGCCCTCCTGGCTGCAGCTCAGATATTTTACAGGTAACATTTTTTCCCCTAGTTGTCTGTAACTCTTTAAATAAGTCAAAGAGTCAGAAAGACTATAGGTTAGTGTCTGTCTGCATCCTCATGTAGCACAAACCCTGGGACCTCAGTTTTAAAAGTGATTAGTGATTTCAGGTGCCTCAATTTTTGGTGTCCAACAAAAGCCATTGCAGAAGAGCCTGATCTAAAAATGGTGGGCACTCAATACGTCTGAAAATCTTGATCATTGTTTTTAAACTGAATAATCTCTTGGAGGGGGACACATTAAAAATTCAAACAGGTTCAGTGAATGCTACAAACCCAACAATAATATCACTAGTGGGCAACATTTTTATCTTCAGGTTTTTCATTCTTCTCTACAAATTTTACCATATCTAAATATGGCTAAATTGGTATGGGGAGTGCACGGTCTTGCCAGCTAGTGATGACAGGATTGAAAGAGGATTTCCAGCCCTAACAATGTTGGTTTGGGATATGAGGCTCACTATTTCTAGTCCTACAAAAGCCAGATTGTTAAAAGGTTTTAAGCCCAGTGAATAGCAAATCAGTCCACACAGAGTCCTTGTTTATGAATAGGGTTGCCAATTGTGGTTGGATGTATTCCTGGAGGTTTCCTCCCATGACATAATCTTTATTAAAGATTTACCTTTAATTCCTGGAGACTCCAGGACAATCCTAGAGGGCTAGCAACCCTACTTATGAAAACTGGACAAGGGATTGACTCTGATAAGAGTGGACAGACATAACTGAGGCCAGAATTTGGTCTTCTAATTATAACTATATCTGCTGTTGCCATCTGCATTAGTCTCATTAATTTGTTTCCACCACTCCCTCTTTAACTACTTCTAGCCAGAGACTATTTTTGTGTGTTAGTTCTCATAGATTAAGTTCACAAGGGACCATCATGATCAGTTCCAGTTTTACATTTGAAATTAGAAACAGCATATGGAAATAAAAGAGGTTCTAGTAACAAATGGTGTCATTCCAGTGTAGTTAATGAAAACACAAAGCATTACCATGCCTGGTGTCAGAATAATTGGAATCCATTGCCATCTACACTAGGATGAGTATCTCTGCCTCTTCTGCATTTGGAATGGACAGGGAATCTTACAGGCTCCCAGAATAATGGAAAACATTTGGACAACTTTTGGAGCTAATACACTCTGATCCCTACAGAGCAAATTTTGAAAAAGAAAAGTGCAGCTATTTACTGCTAAGAATTGGTTAAATGAGCCGAGCCATTTATAGTGAGAAATATATCATTAAGGATACTAAGGTACTGAAAACTTATTTTGAAAAGTATCAAACATATGTTATGCCTAAAGCAAACCTAGGGTTCCCTCCTTCGCTCCTTGTATACAAATGACATGAAAAAAAATGCAAAGAATCTCTGAAACATTTAACTGAATTAAAGCTGCTAAAGATTTTGGCTATGCAGAAAGTGATGAAGTGGTGAGAGACTATATATAGTTACTGATACAAATTCAGAGTTAGACAAAAAATTCTGAGCACAGGAGCTATGGTTCTCCTAACAAAAGCCATAGATACAGCTAGATCTAATGACCTGACAAAAGCACAGTAGATAACAATGGCTGACAGAAAGCAATCAAATGCATGTGTGTTCAATGGAGGGGAAAGTAGAATGTATAGAGGGACACAAGCTGATGAAACCACAGAGGAAAAAAAGTAGAAAATTTGCATATTGAGAAATACATAAAATGTGCCGATTCAATACTCAGCAGGAATGAGAAGCTGTGTCATCTGGTGGAGAGGGCACTAAACTGGGATTTGGGAGACCTGGACTCCCTTCCTGAGTCAGCCACTGACCTCCTTTGAGACCTTGGGGAAATCACTTCACCTCTTTGTTTTTCTTCACGCTCTTTGTCTGTTTAGTTTGTAAGCTCACAGGGCAGGGACTGACTCTTACTGGGTGTTTGTACACCCAGCACCTAGTACAATGAAGATCTGCTTTCAGTTCAGTGCTTGGGCTAATATAAATAATAATAATAATAATAATAATAATAATAATAATACACATTAATGTAGGAATTTTCCCTACAAAATGTTGCCACGGGACAAAATACAATAAAAGGAATTATTACAAGACCATATAGATTCAACACAAAAAAGTTAAGCTTATTGTTGTTCATTAGGTAGCAACAGAAAAGGCTTCTGATCACAAGAAATATTTCATTTATGCAGCCAGCATTCTTTATAGATTTTGCTTGGTTAAAACCCATAATGATTGCAATTTGCCTGTTTGAGAGACCAGCTCTCTCCCTTTGCCATATTGTTGCAGTTGTGGTCAGCAGAGGAGTTGGAGCTGGTGCCTTTGCAGTATAAAAGACAGAGAATGGATGATGAGAGATCCATGAGGGACACTCAGATTTGGAACGTATTCCCCCCTTTGATCCAAAATAGCCTGCAACAGCTAATCATGAGGCCCATCACTTTGCCCAGGCTTTTGGGGCATAGTATGGGCTGCTATCTGCTGGTGGTGCTCAATTTTGATTTAAGCCCTAGTAAATTATTTCTTGGTTTGGGGATGAGGTGAGCTGCTAGCTTTCACTCATATCATTGTACCTGTAATTATGTCAAAGATATCTGGAGCCCAGAATGTGCCTTTTATACTATGCATAGCTTTAACCATGCAAGGAGCCACGTTGATTTCAATGGGACTTCACGAGTCCTGAAAATTATGCATGTGCTTTAGAATTGTGATGGACTAGACTCAAGAAAGTTACCAGTTGCTCTCTGTGATTGCCTCAAAAGACATCAATTGTGTGTTCGTTTCAATCTTATGTCTGGAGTCTCAGTGAGCAGATGGAAATAAATGTACTTCCCATTAACAAATTTTGTCCTATTAGTGCACTTAAACAAGATGCAAAACAGTACAACAATTCAAAGTTACTCACCATATGCTATGTACAATGTACAAATGTTGACATGATTCGGCACTACTAGTTCAAATATGTTACTTAAAAAAATCAATAAAGTTGGAATCATTAGAAAGCCCAGACTAAGCAGGGGCTATTACTTTTGTTTTTACAAAATAATTGCCAACAGTTTAGTAATTTTTACAAAACAGAAGGAACAAAACAAGCATTTAGCTAATTTCATACACATTTTGTGCTCAAATTAAAATCAGCCTTATTTTTTTAGAATACCACGCCTCCTCCTCTGCCTTGCTATTAAGGCAGTAGTTATTTTCTACTTAGGCAAACATACAAGGAAGGAGCATATGGCCTATTTTGCTATGATGAAAACCATGCAATTATGGCAAAGAATTCCCAGGAGAAATCTGAAGAAGCGACACCACAAAGCTTTCCCTTGAGTGCCAATCACACTTCTCCCCTCCTCTCACTCCATTGCTCATGTGCTGAATTTGTTATTTCATCAAAACTCCAGTAAAGAAGAAGGACTTGGTCAGCTCTTGAAGACTTTATGTGGTATAAGGAAGGAAAACAACACACATACATATTCAGTTTAACACATCCTGCCTGCACTGCTGTGAGGCAGACAGACATTTAAGCAGTTATTCAAGGCAAGCAACACACTGTGTGATTCTGATTATTCCTGAGCTGCAAACATTGCACGCAGCTAAAACATTATCTTTCCTTTAAAAATCCTCTAGGGGGTTGTAAAGCTTGCAGAAACCATGGCAATCTCAATTACACTGCATTGTCTCTGCCTTGCAGGCCTACAGGACTCATTAGCAAGTTTTCAGCTTACCTTCTTCTGTACGTACAGTAGGTATAAGTAACTTTATATTATTAGTAACGTTCTCCTAGAAGTTTGAAGCTAATGCAGCTTTTCCTATTGATTTTGCTCACTTGGCAAACATTGATTTTTCTTTGGTGTGGTTCTGTTGTGCTGCAGAAGCCAACACATCTCCTTTTCACTGAATTCCTTGTTTGTGCTCCAGATCAGTTGATGGGCTTGTGCACGAACTTTGCAAATAGAGTTACCTGGAGTGACTACATGAGGCATAGCAAGGAGAGCTAAAATGGTTTGAGCAGGGCCGGCGCTTCCATTTAGGCAACCTAGGTGGTTGCCTAGGGCACCAGGATTTGGGGGGGTGGCATTTTGCCGCCCTCGGCGGCAATTCGGTGGCAGGGGGGTCCTTCCGCGCTCCGGGACCCGCCGCCGAAGTGCCCCGAAGACCGGGAGCACGGAAGGACCCCCCTCACCCCGCCGCAGAATTGCCGACGACGACCGGGAGCGTGGAAGGACCCCCGCCTAGGGCGCCAAAAACCCTGGCGCCGCTCCTGGGTTTGAGGGACAAATCCGACGAGTAATAATGGGAAGCGGCACCTCCACCACTAGACCTCTCACCTGTGGAGTTCCACAAGGATTAATTCTCTCTCTGGTCGTTTTCAACATCTGCTTGCAACTGTGATAAATGAAGGGAGCGGGCGTAGCTCCCTCTTATGGACACCCAGCCAACCAGTAGCTATAAAATCCCTCTTAGTAACTGTTCTCTAATTGCTCTACCTGTAAAGGGTTAAAAAGTCTCACTGCTATCCATGGGTAAAAGGAAGTGTGTGGGCACCTGGCCAAAAGAGCCAATGGGAAGGCTATAACTTTAAAATTGAAACAAGACTCCCCTTTTGTCTGTCTGTGGTTGTTCTCCCGGAGAGAGGGGACAGGCAGAGTTATGCTGTGAGAAGCTTGGGGCCAGGTATGAAAATCATCGGTGGTATACCTAGAAACTACTTATTTGAAACCCCAGATATGCAAGTAGATCAGGAAATGTCTAGAAAGACGTGATTAGGTTTATCTCTTTTTATTTCTTTATGGCTTGTAGACTCCTCTGTGCTAATCCCATATGCTTTTGTTTGGCTTGTAACCTTTAAGCTGGACCTCAAGAAAGCTATTCTTGATGCTTAATCCTTGTAGTTTTTTTTTTTAAATCTAGCAAATGCCTAAGTTCCTAGATATATTTTCTTCTTTTTTTATTAATAAAATTTACCTTTTTTAAAAACAGAATTGGATTTTTGTGTCTTAAGAGGTTTATGCACATCTTGTTTAATTAGCTGGTGGCAACAGCTGATTTACTTTTTTTTCTTCTCAGCTCTTCCCAGGAGGGGGGGTGAAGGGGCTTGAGGGTACCACACAGGAAGGAATTCCCAAGTGTGCCTTCCTGGGCTCTCAAAGGGGTTCTGCATTTAGGTGGTGGCAGCATCTATCAATCCAAGGTTAGAGAGAAGCTGTAACCTTGGGACTTTAATATAAGCCTGGAGTGGCAAATATTAATTTTAGAATCCTTGCGGGCCCCCACCTTCTGCACTCAAAGTGCCAGAGTGGGGAATCAGCCTTGACAGCGACCATTAGGTGAACTGGTTAGATGACATGGATTCAAATGCCAACAATATACAGATGACATGGCTCTACCTATCCTTCACCACATATAATCACTCCATTGCTATCAAAATGTCCCAGTGCTTGGATGAGATCAGCTCATGGATGAAGAACAGCTGGCTGAAGCTGAGCAAAACAGAGGTGATACTAATGGGAAGAGGAAAATATTTTGAGGCATACAGCCATGGAACAGATTCCTTTGACTGAAGTTCATATCCAGTCGGTCAACTCAGTCCATAGTGTAAGAGAACTTGGACTCTTTGCTGATGCTGAGCTCTCACATAGCAATAGCCATGGGTAATGCTTTCTACCATCTCTGGTTGCCTAGGGGATTCCACTCCAGGCAGTGGATGAAGACTTGGTCTCAGTTATTCATGCCTTTGTCACCTTTTTCTGGATTACAACAATGCAATGTACCTGGGCATGAAACCTTAAGCACTTTAGAAAACTCTAACTAGTACAAAACACTGCAGCAACCACGGGCTACCACAAGCACATCAAACCCGTGCTCCACTCTCTACACTAGTTTTCCATAGACTTTTGAATCAAGTTCTAGGTCTCAGTCCTTATCATCTGCACTCAGGATACCTAAAAGACAATGTAAAGCTCTGGGACAAAGACTATGGTTGACAACTTTACTCCTGTGGCACAAGAGATCTCTCAACAATAAACCTAAAATTAATCTGTGCAGGAGACAGAACTTCCTTGAATAAACTCTCCCCAGAACTAGGAACTTCACAAACCTCACCACTTTCCACTCCAAGTGCAAGGCACACTTCCGTGGCTTTGCATTCTCTAATATAAATACATAGCATGAAGTATACTTATTTGAAAAGAAAAAAATACACCCGAGACAAAAATGACACTCCACACCACACACTTCTCCCTCTCAAGAGTATGAGGGAACAAAGAACAGGTGACTGATGTGCAGTCACATTGCTTAATGCACTATTGGAAGTGCTCAGATACTATGGTGATGAGCATGGTATTAAAATATATATAGAACAGAACATAAAATAGAATAGAGCTGAGAAAGTGTTTGTTATCTCACCTCACAAAAATGACAACTTGGAAAAAAGTATACATTTCTCGGTGGAAAAGGGACTATAGTTTTCTTTTAATATATATTTAAGGCCAGATTATTTGAGCTCTTCCTGCAATCCCTGGCATTGTGGAGGAAATGGTAGGTTGACAGGAGTAGAGACAAAACATGCCCAAAGCATATGTGATGTGTAGTTGCTGGTATTTGCTTCAGGTTGGGGCTCTCTGTAAGTGAGGACTGGCCTGTCTCCCAAGGTCTGAGAGAGTGAGGAATCGTCCTTCAGGATAGGTTGTAGAGGTTTTAGTTGGGGGCCGTAGGTGACGGCTAGTGGCATTCTGTTGCTTTCTTTGTTGGGCCTGTCCTGTAGTAGGTGACTTCTGGGTACCCTTCTGGCTCTGTCAATCTGTTTCTTCACTTCATCAGGTGGGTACTGTAGTTTTAAGAACGCTTGACAGAGATCCTATAGGTGTTTGTCTCTGTCTGAGGGATTAGAGCAAATGTGATTGTATCTTAGAGCTTGGCTGTAGATGATGAATCATGTGATGTGGTCTGGATGAAAGCTGGAGGCATGTAGGTAAGTATAGCGGTCAGTAGGTTTCCGGTATAGGGTGGTGTTTGTATGACCATCAGTTATTTGCACTGTAGTGTCCAGGAAGTGGATCTCTTGTGTGGACTGGTCCAGGCTGAGGTTGATGGTAATATATGCCATCATGTGCTAGCAATGCCCCTCTGCCATGTACATGGGCCAAACCGGACAGTCTCTATGCAAAAGAATAAACGGACACAAATCAGACATCAAGAATTGTAACATTCAAAAAACAGTAGGAGAGCACTTCAGTCTCCCTGGACACTCAATAACAAACTTAAAAGTGGCAATTCTTCAACAGAAAAACTTCAAAAACAAACTTCAACGAGAAACTGCAGAACTGGAATTAATTTGCAAACTGGACACCGTCAAATTAGGCCTGAATAAAGATTGGGAATGGATGGGTCACTACAAAAAGTAATTTTCCCTCTGCTGATACTCACACCTTCTTGTCAACTGCTGGAAATGGCCGACATCCACCTTGATTGCATTGGCCTCATTAGCACTACAAAAGTAATTTTCCATCTCTTGATATTCACCCCTTCTTGTCAACTGTTGAGAATAGGCCACTTCCACCTTAATTGAATTGGCCTCGTTAGCACTGACCCCCCGACTTGGTAAGGCAACTCCCATCTTTTCATGTGCTATAATATATATACACTGCTTACTGTATTTTTCACTCCATGCATCTGATGAAGCGGGTTTTAGCCCATGAAAGCTTATGCCCAAATAAATTTCTTAGTCTCTAAGGTGCCACAAGGACTCTTCGTTCTTTAATTAAAGATGTCATGTGATGAAGTCTCCAGGAATACATCCAACCAAAATTGGCAACCCTGAGGACAACTGAGAATCTTCTCTTAGGGTACGTCTATACTTACCCGCTGGTTCGGTGGCAAGCAATCGATCTTCTGGGATCGATTTATCGCGTCTTGTCTAGACGCGATAAATCGATCCCGGAAGTGCTCGCCGTCGACGCTGGTAATCCTGCTCCGCGAGAGGAGTAGGCGGAGTCGATGGGGGAGCCTGCCTGCTGCGTGTGGATCCGCGGTAAGTACCTTTAAGTTTGAACTAAGATACTTCGACTTCAGCTACATTATTCACGTAGCTGAAGTTGTGTATCTTAGTTCGAACTGGGGGCTTAGTGTGGACCAGCCCTTAGAATCCAAATTACTTTTTCTCCAGTTTTAAAGCAGAGTAGTTCAAATTAAGACTGTACTTGACACCATCTTTTTGGAGGAAAATATAAAAAGTTATGCTAACTAGAAAGGAGATAAAGACTACAGTATGAAATCCCACAAATTCTACTACATTGCTTCTCTTGTGTCATTGTCACAACCTGGTATTTCTTCTGTGGTTTTCACCTACAGCAGCGAAATAGACTTATTCCAGAATCACTGTAGTACCAGAGGACTTGATTCTGCCAGTAGCATAAATCAGAAGTGATTCCATTTAAGTCAATGCTACACTGAAATAAAACTGTTGCAAAGCGAGAACAAAATCAGGACCCAGGAGCAGCAAAAAGAAAGTGAACAATAAGTCTGGGCTTTTTAAAATAGTTATTTTCTTCTATCAATGACTCCTTAAAATGACTTGAATGGAGAGCAATAGGAACAGAGCTGGTCCAATACTAATTTCTTTTGAACATTCCACCTTAAATGCATAGTTTGGGTAGAAAACCACATGAACTACAGTTAAGTATAACTGCGATCCATTTTCTCACCCTGTTTGCAAAGAAACAAGTGAAAACACAATTAAAGCTCTGATATGTTCGAAAGTTTCTCTCGATGTGAAAGACCTTTAATTATATGACTTAGGCAGCTAACAGAAAGAGTGCAAGTATGATTTATGATCAATGAAACACTAAAGTAATGAAGCCTGAGATACACTGGCTTTTCCATTAGGAATCAAATCCTGCTCAGTTTACTCACTTGAGCAGCCAATAGGATTCCTTGTGTAAAACGAGCAGGATATAGTTCTATCTGTGCATCCCAGAGTATTTGATTTTTCATCTGTAGCTGTTGCTAGAGATAATTTCATTTCATGCTTCAGAGTTTCACCCAGCCCGCCAGTACATTGAGATACTTTAAGTGTGGATCTGAATATGTGTTTCATTACTTATTGTCCTTTTTAATTCCAGGAACACATTTTTCAAAAATATATTACCACGTCAACCGTGTCTCTAGCTGCTCCTAATG
Organism: Terrapene triunguis; assembly: GCF_002925995.2. Lineage (NCBI taxonomy): Eukaryota > Metazoa > Chordata > Testudines > Emydidae > Terrapene > Terrapene triunguis. The sequence goes on along the minus strand of NW_020664446.1, from coordinate 51,158,855 downwards.
CTTCTACCTCTGATTTGGCAGGCTTCATGGAGGAAGGCCTTTTGTAACATCAAAGAACTGCTGAATTTACATCACTAATGACATGTGTTTGGGAATGAAATTAAATAAGGCGGAGTGTATGTGTAAGAGTGAAACACATACTGAGTACATTCATAATGTTTCAAATGAAGCTATCCATAAAAGATTGCCAGGTTTTTGGCTATCATATCAAAGGGAAGGCAAAAGGTCTCTATTAAAAATTTTCCATAAATCATTATAAAAGCTGCCTTTAAAGAAAAGAAGAAGATAAAACAAATTACAGAGTAGAGAACTAAAGTCATAGTTGTTTTCTGTATTATGTAAAATATACAGACGCTGAAATGAAATCTTGTCTCTATCTCAGCAGAGCCCCTGAGCATTCTGTTAGTGCACCAGCACATCTTGTCTATGTGTAAAACATGAAGTGTATCTGAAACTAATAATTTAAATTTAAAATAGCATTCATGAACAGTTCAGCAAGCTTCTTATCCAACTTGGCTAATTTTAAAGACATAGTCCCACTGAAGTCAAGTCAAGCAGGTACTAACATAGCTTGGATAAACCAGGGCCCTATTGCTGGTGACAGCCATTTTGTTAAATGTGACATGGTTTATGCAGACACTTTTGTAGTGTAAATTGCCCCCAAACCAAGGCCATATTTGAACACTCTGCATATGGATGTCCCCCTCTCCATGCAGAAAAGGAGTCAACAGGTTCTATGGGAATTCTCCCTTGCCCTGGACTCCACGGAGTGCCCTCTCCATGTCTGACAAACCACAAAGAGGGAGCTGGCAGGGAGTGATTGAGCCAGGCACAGAGTCAGGTCCAACAGAACTCTTATCATCCCCCTACCAGTCCTGCAGCATTTGCCCATTAGTGCATTTGTGCTACAGCCTGTGGCAGTGCTACCTACTCCTATCCTGTCACATTGGAGAACCCAAGTCAGCCTTCAGGCTGAGCACATGCAGCCAGATTTGTGAAAGAATTTAGTAGAACTGGCTGACAATCTTCCAACAGAACAGTTTTCTGTGGGAAAATACTGATTCCACAAACTTAAAACATTTCATCAGAATATATCAATATTGTCAAAAATTTCTAACAGGAAATTATCAAAACATTTTGCTTCAATAAAGTCAAAATGTTTCTTTTGACTTTATCGTTTCAATTTTTATGTTATATTTAGTAGTCTAAACTTTTCAACTCCCATGGGAATTAGGTACCTAAGTTCTAATTAAAATCCCACTAGGTGCCTATCTGCATCATTAGGCACCTAAATACCTTTAGAAATCTGGCCCTTGGACTCTGTTTGGGTTGCTTGTGTCATCGGGAGTCCTTGGGGTTGGACCTTTACTTTCTTCCATCCCAATGAACAAACACAGAGGAAACTCTGAGAGGAGCCCCTAACTGCATTTTCAGAGAATATAACACCCTGAATTATTAGAGTTTATGTATATATTTTGCATAGCAATGTACATTTTAAGATGTATTTTTAGTCATCTTGTTGATTTGCTTTGGAATAACTACATAGCAAAACCCATGCAACTGCATGGAGCTTAGTTTGTATTTTAAATAACCTAAATGTTGGTCTTCTCCTCCCCACTTTTTAATATTTAAGAAAAATGCTCTTGGTTATTTCAAAATTGAAATATAGAACAACACCATCACTTATATTTGTATATAATTAATTTAAAATGAAAGAATAGTTGGTGAAATGTACAGTACAATAGAAATGTAAAAGGACTTAGAACTTGCACAGGATACGTATGTACAGACACTGGATTTTTTGTTGTTATTTTTATTTTATTTTACTTTGAATTGTGTGAAACTAATCATATTGTGATACTCGGGCTAATTCCACCCCCCCCCCACCCCAAACTAACAACGAAATCAATGTATATTTTTAACTTAAAGTGTCAACATTTTACAAATGAAGATTTATGAGCTTTACATAAGAAATGAAAAGAAACATGTATTGAAGAATATTACTTGTGTGTCTGTTCTTTGAATAAGCACATGATGGGTATATACAAACTGATTTTAAATACAGACTTCATACTCTATGGATGTTTTTGACATTTCTCGTTTTGAAATAATTAGTTCAGGAAATTGTGAAGACTGAGTTAGAAGGGGAAAAACAGTTATTTGTAAAATAATTGCTGCCTATTGACAAAGCCCACCGAAGACACCACAGACAAAGGCACTATTTAATCTGACAGGTATCATCAGACTATGGATTCACCCCTCCCTCCCAAGAGCCCACTTACTTAGGCTTAGTTCAGTCCACTGGAAGGAAGCTGGAAGATAGCCTTCCATTGGTACTGCTCTAGCCTGTAATGACTGCTGCCCTCTTGTGCTACTTGTATATGGGAGGGTGTAGCTTAGGGCCACTGCAATCACAGAGAACATTAACCTCTCTGTGGCTGCACCTACCCGCCACACTGGTGTGTTTGTGGCCAGCACAGAGACACCATCCATGGTCGAGAGAGGTGTGGAAACCCCCAGGTCCCTGCTTTGCTTTCATGCAGCCCCACCACAGGTCTTAAGTAGGGCCCTACCAAATTCATGGCCATGAAGAACACACCACAGACCATGCAATCTAATCTCTCCTGGGAAATCTGGCTATTGTAGTAGAAGACCAGATTCCACAGAGCTGGACAGCTGGAGAGCGGCGATTGCTGGCCAGGAGCCCAGCTCTGAAGGGCAAAAGTGAAGGGGACATGGTATGGGGTGGGGTCATCACTTTTTAAGGGGTGGGGGAAGGGCCAGCCTTACAGGTGGGTGACCACTCAGGGCCCCATGGTCAGGAGGGTGCCTTGGTCACCCCACACACAGTCAGCTCAAGGCCCCTTTAACTCCCAAGCACTGGGCCTGTGCACCAGGCTCCAGCTGCTAGTCCCGGGCTGGGGAGGGACAAGACTTCCTCTTCTCCTGCACAGGCCACTCCCGGGGCTGGGTCAGACCCACCTCTGGGAACCTTCCCTGGCTGCAGGAAGCAATGCAGCTGCTGGCTGGGAGCCCACCTCTGAAGTCAGCACCGCTGCCAACAGCAGAGCAGAAGTGAGGGTGGCATGGTATGGAATTGCGACCCCTACTTCAGTGCTGCTGCCTTCAGAGCTGGGTGGCAAGAGGTCAGCTGCTGGCTGGGCATCCAGCTCTGAAGGCAACAGTGCAGAAGTAAGGGTAGCAATACTGCAACACCCCCTCTACAATAGCCCTGTAAACCCCCCCCCCCCCACACACACACAGAGCCCCATTTTGGTCAGGATCCCCATGGTTACAACACTGTGAAATTTCAGATTTAAATATCTGAAAATGTGAAATTTACTATTTTTAAAATCCTATGACCATGAAATTGACCAAAATGGACCATGAATTTGGTAAAGCCCTAGTCTTAAGTGGTGCAAAGGGTCTTACCCCAGCCCTCCACATGTAGGATGAATTTCACAATAACATATGAGTAAAAAGTATGCAATCGATTGTAAAACATTAACTCAGACATTACTCCCCAGAAAGCAGTGCCGGCTCTAGCGTTTTTGCCCCCCCAAGCAGCAAAAAAAAAAAAAAAAAAGCTGCAATCGCAAGCGGCGGCAGCTCTACCGCCGCTTCATTCTACGGCGGCAATTCGGCGGCATGTCCTTCGCTCCGAGAAGGAGTGACGGCCCCGCCGCCGAATTGCCGCCGAACGGCCGGATGTGCCGCCCCCCTCTTCGTTGGCCGCCCCAGGCACCTGCTTGCTACGCTGGTGCCTGGAGCCGGCCCTGCCAGAAAGGAATAGGGTATAATACTGTGAAGCAGTTCAGGCAAAGCTCAGAAGCCACCTAAAGCCAGCTTGGGCTTGGTTTCTTCCCAAACCTATAAGAGTCAGCCTAAATTCACGCACAAATAAAGAGTAGCATCAGGAAGGCCAGGAACTGGGAGAACAGAAGGCAAAAAACATGATATCTGCATTTCGGGATCTAAACGGTAAACTCCTTAAATGAAATTAACATCTGAATCTAACTAATGAGCTATTCATCCTTTGGAGTTTTGAGGGTTCTCCCAATGTCAGTCACTTGGGAACAGAGCCATAGGGAGCTGACCTTGCTATAAGCTCTTGGGAAGATTTCCATGGAAGTGAAATCTAGTGTTACTTCCTGAAGCTGTTCCATGTTAACAGATAGTGAGACGCTTTACTGCAGTAATTCCTTTGCAGCTAGCTACAGTTGCTGAAGCCCAAACCCAAAGGAGAATTCAGTGTTTTGCTTCTTGTTAGTTTTGACATTGTCTGACAAAGGAATTCCCACATAAGCACTGCACTTTGTATCTTATCTCCCTTCACAATAATATGAGTGGATATCCATGATTACAGAGTTTTGTTTTTCAAATTCTTTCCAGCTGTCCAATCATAGCTCTATTGGCAGAAGAAGGGATGGTTTTGCTCCCATTTACCTACAGGAACACAGGCAGCCTTTGTTCTCATTTACAGATAAATTTATCCACAAGAAGACAGCCATAACTCTGTACTGGAATCAACCATTTTGTCGCATCTCTCCCCACAGTTAAAAAAAATAAAACCTCAGTTCATGAATCTCTCTTTGATCTCTCTCTTTAAAAGAAAAAAAAATCTTGACAAGATGATTATATATTACACATCTGTTGTATATTTCACTGGGTGCATTCTAAATTATGTATAATGTGTGCACACTGGAAGCAGAAATTCAATTGGCACAGAACGCAAACCCGCATACATTTTTCTGATAGGGACCGGCGAGCAGGAAATCCTGTTCAGAATTTGAAGATCATGTCTGAATTCAGGTGCTTCTTTGAAGATTTTCATTAATATCCAAACCCCCTGAACCACCACAACCTCCTCTTTCATCTGCCCTGAACAAATCCTTCCTTTCCACTCTTCTATTCTATTCTATTCTAACCTGCTGGAGGCATTTCTAAGCTACTAATCACCGTGGTTTCATGCTACCTATGAAAACCTCTTGCAACAGCAGCAATGCATTTTCATGAGCTAACCCATCCCGCACCCTCTTTTCTGGCAGGTCTTCTTGGCTGGGTTGCTTAGACAGTTGATTCTCCTTTACTCCTGTAATTAAGTGTGCTGTTGTCTGACCCAATCCTCCCATGGCTGTTAGTGTGGGAGATGACAAGTAGCTAATCACGCCTAACAGATTAAATTGGTGTCAGGTAGCCAAGCCTTCAATCCATCACTATTGTGCCCCTAATAGTTAAAAACTTTCACTGATCATGAGGAAATCATCATAATGGAAATAATGACATCACAGCAGAATTGGAATATAGCCCTTGTGCTGTCAGAAGTGAAAGAATTACAGGGCATGCAGTGGTAGAACAGTTTGTCCTCTGTGCTATATGAAAAGGTGTCAGCCAAAAGTCAGATTGAAAAGCAGCTAAAATATAGGTGCCCTTGTTTTCCTGGTGTTAGCAATACCAGGAACTAGTTATTTCAGCCAAAGAAATGACCTTTAGAGCTATCATGTAATTAATTAGAACAGGGAAGGAGCCTGCCAGAACATAATTAAATTTAAAATAAAAATACTGTTATTTTAGTCAGGGGTTCTGAACCTTTTTCTTTCCGAGGCCCCGCTCCGACATGCTATAAAAACTCTACGGCCCACCTGCATTACAACAACTGTTTTTCTGTATATAAAAACCGGGGCTGACATTAGGGGGTAGCAAGCAGGGCAATTGCCTGAGGCCCCATGTCAAAGGCGCCCCCACGAAACTACATTGCAGAGGTTTCGACTTCAGCCCCAAGTGGTGGGTTTCTACCCTGAGTCCCAGTCAGTCTAATGCTTGCCCTGCTTGGTGGACCCCCTGAAACCTGCTCACAGCCCCCCAGGGGGCCCTGGATCCCTGGTTGATAACCACTGATTTTAGTTATGGAGTGGAACAGGAGCTATACGATACTTGTGAGGAAGGGAGAACTACTGGAGAAGTAAATGGATGGGTCTTTGGTAATGGTACAAAGTTAAGCATTGCAAGGAACAGCATTGCCAGAACTAACTGAGCAGACTGGAAGTTTAGGGCTCCATCCAGCAAAGCCCTTAAGCACATGCTTAAGTCCCAATGTGGTCAATCAGGGCCTTAGAACAAAATTACTGTCTGATGAGAATCAGAGTGTAGGATGCACCTTGAAAACACATTCTCCTAACTCCATGACTGGCGTATATCTTTTCCAAAGAGTGCTATCTGAAAGTGGTCCCATGGTTGCTTTTTTGACCAGGGTTGGGGATGGAAAGGAAAAGAAGTGATTAAAAATCTGAGGTAAAGGAGGTGCAGATGAGAGACAGCAGGAAGAGACGGGGTATACGCTGCATGAAAGATGAGTCTTCTAGGTCAGGATGTGCTGTCCCTCTAGAACACCAGTGAGGCATGGGTGTAACAATACTTCTCATTTCATACTTCAGGGAAACTAACCCAATTAAAAGAAGGTGGGGGGAGGCAGATGGGATTTAGACATTGTTTCGGTCACTGGATAAGCAATTTCACATATTTCTATTCCTTCCTTTGCATCAAACATAGCATTCAGATGCATGCTGCATTCCTTCTAAATAATGCAGAACAATAGTCGCATGGTACTGAGTGGAGCTGGGTGAGTAGTGCAAGAGTTCTACAAATATTCATTTGAATTTTTAAGCAAATTCATATCAGTCGTGTTTACACCCATTTTGTGTTTTCTCAGTAATTATAGTAAATGTGTTTGTTAACAGAAACAGTCACAGACACAGCAAATTTGAAGCCAATATGGAAGATATTCACAGAAAGCAAATATTGAGTTTGTATTCACATCAGAAAAACTAACTATAAGAGCTCTGTTCATCCAGCTAGAGAACACAAACTATCAGATTTGTGGATTCAGTCAAAATAGCTTGAATCTCAAACACTTGCATTCAATTGCTCATGAATTGAATGAACTGGCAGTTCTTAAAAGATGTAATACTAGAGGCTCAACATCAAGCTATTCCGACACAGAGGGAAGATAAGAACCACCACAGGAGGCCAATGTGGCTGTATCAGGAGCTTCTTAGCTATCTAACAGACCAAAAGTGATACATACAGGAAATGGAAGGAGGGGCATGTCACCCAGGAAGTATACATGGGAATAGCGCGAAGTGTAGGGACAAAATCATGAAAGCCACGGCAAAGAATGAGTTACAGCTGGCAAGAAATGTTGGAGATCACAAGAAGGGGTTCTTCAAATATGTCAGACAAAAAAACAAAGATCAAGGATGGTGTGGGTCTGCTGCTCAATGGAGAAGGTGAGCTGGTAATGGAAGATGATAGGAAGGCAAAGCTGCTCAATGCCTACTTCTCACAAAAAATAATATGTGACCGGATGACTAGTGAAGTTACCATAGACAATGAAGGGGAAAGGATGCAGATTGGGATAAGTAAAGAACACATCAGAGATCTTCTGACCAGTTTGAATGAATTGAAGAAAGCGGGGCTGAATGCTGTTCACCCCAGGGTACGGAAGGAATTAGCTAAAGAAATCTCAGAGCCACTGGCAATAATATTTACAAACTCATGGATGACAGGGGATGTCCTGGAAGACTGGAGAAGGGCTAACGTGGTGCCAATCTTTAAACGGGGGGAAAAGGAGGAGTTGGGAAACTATAGACCAAATCGGCCTGACTTCAATACCTGGGACACTACTAGAGCAATGTATAAAACATTCAATTTGCAAATATCTGGAGGTTGAGGGGGTAATCACTAGTAGCCAGCATGGATTTACCAAGAAAAAATCATGCCCAATCAGCTTGATTTCCTTCTTTGACAGGGTAACTGATTTGGTGGATGGGGGAATGTGGTGGACATAATATACCTGGACTTCAGCAAGGCTTTTGACACAGTCCCACATGACATTCTGATAAGTAAGCTGGAAAAATGCAGGGTCAATAGAACTATCATTAAGTGGATACATAATTGGTTAAACATCTGTAAACAAAGCATAGTTATTAAAGGAATGATGTTGTTTGGAGAGAGGTCTCAAGTGGGGTTCGACAGGGATTTGTTCTAGGTCCAGTGTTGTTTAACATCTTTATTAATGACCAAGCTGTAGGAATAGAGAGCATACTGATCAAGTTTGCAGATGACGCAAATCTAGGAGTGGTTGCCGATACTTTAGAGCTAAAATTCAGAGCAATCTTGAGAAATTGGAGAACTGGGCTATAGACGACAAAATGAAATTCAACAAAGACAAATATAAGGTGCTACACTTAGGGAAGAAAAACCAAATGTGCAAATACAGAATGGGGGGAAACTGGCTTGGCATCAGCATTCCTGGAAGGGTCTGGGAGTTGTGGCGGATCACTAACTCAACATGAGTCAGCAATGCAATGCAATGCTGTTGCAAAAAAAAGCAAATGCAATTTTAGGTTACATTAACAGAGGCATAGCATGCAAGTCATGGGAAGTGACAAAAAAAGCTCTATTCAGTGCTGGTTAGGCCTCAGCTGGAGGCCAATTTTGGTCACCAATGTATAGAAAGGATTAGACAAACTGGAAAGGCAAGCAACCAAGGCGAGCAACAACGATAATCAAAGGGATGGAATGCAAGCCATATGAGCAAAGGCTGAAGGAACTGGGTATGTTTAGTTTGGAAAAGAGGAGATTAAGGGGAGGGGGATATGATAGAGGTCTTCAGATACTTGAAAGGCTGCCATAAAAAAGATGTAGAAACATTGTTCTCTTTTGCCACAGAGGGCAGGACAAGAGACAGTGGGTTCAAACTCAGCATAGCAGATTTAGATTAAATCTCAGGAAAAAACTTCCTAACTGTAAGAACAGTAGGACAATGGAACAGACTGCCTAGGGAGGTTGTGGAAGCTTCTTCACTGGAGGTTTTCAAAAGGAGGCTGGACAGCCATCTGTTTTGGATGGTTTAGATACAACAAATCCTGCAGCTTGGCTGGGAGTTAGACTAGATCACCTTTGCAGACCCTCCTAACCCTAGGATTCTACAAACAAGCTACACACCAATAATTATTTCCAGAAATAATTAGGCGAATAATTATGAAATTATTCAAGAAAATCATGGAAAGAGACTGCATTTGTCATATAGACAACTTGTTACAGATTATCTGTCTAACTCTAATGCTGAGCATGCTGCATTTGGGGGAGTGGGGATTAAAAACAGGGATTGGTATTTAAATAGAGAAATAATGTGTGCAGCTGCTAGAAAGCCCTTCACAAGACCCCACAATGCGGAGAGCCAAACAAGAAGCACTTTGCACCTAGCCTCTTTAGTTTAGTGTTGTTGTTGGAAAGTGTCCAGTGTCTTTGTACACACGTGTATCTTCATTTAATTAATGTGAAACTTCACCAATTGTTTGCATGCCTGACACACTTTAAAACCCAGTAGAAGAGAAAGAAATTCATTTCATACCTGTCAACCTCTCCCCAGCTCTCACAAAAAATAAGAAAACAAATATGCCCAGCATTTCAGAGCTCTGTTGATGTCTCCTTAACGCTTTCTGTGCAGCTGTACTTTCCACCATGGTAACTGTCTCCACTACTGTTTTCAAAAGCAGACATAATTCCTTCAGTTAAATGAACACCATTGTCAGAAGAGCTGAATGCAATTTGGGAGTTAGAAGGGGCACACAGAACTTGACTAGACTCTGTTCAAGGCTGTTTGGTCACTACCTTTGAAACAGGCCCCTGGCACCAAGGTTTTCCCCACCAGAAATATCACATTCTAGTTTTCATGTCCAGCAAGAGATACCAAGAACTTACTAAGAGCATTTAAAACCCCAAACCGTTGTGAGGACTGTCAGCTAAGGCAGACCCCCATATTCTAGCTAATATTGCCCTCTTTCCACAGGAAGGGATCAGTGCCTAATGCATATTAAGCCCAGAGGGCATATCCTTCTTATAGGGCAGGGGTGGGCAAATTTTTTGGCCCGAGGGTCACATCAGGGAATAGAAATTGTATGGCGGGCCATGAATGCTCAAAAAATTGGGGTTGGAGTGCAGGAGGGGGTCCGGGCTCTGGGGTGGGACTGAGGATGAGGAGTTTGGGGTGTAGGAGGATGCTCCAGGCTGGGATTGAGGGGTTCGGAGGGCGGGAGGGGGATCAGGGCTGGGGCAGTGGGTTCGGGCGTGGGGAGAGGCTCAGGGGGTGCAGGCTCCAAGCGGCGCTTACCTCAAGAGGCTCCTGGAAGCAGTGGCATGTCCCTTCTCCGGCTCCTATGCGGAGGCGTGGCCAGGTGGCTCTGCACACTGCCCCATCCACAGGCACCGCCCCTACAGCTCCCATTGGAGTGCATAGGAGCTGGAGCGGGGCCAAGCCACGTGGTGCAGCTCACGGGCCATAGTTTGCCCACCCCTGTTATAGGGCCTTGCCTGGAAGTTGAAATGAATCCATAAGGGGCCTGATCCAGTAGGCAGCCTCTGAGCATGCCTACTGTATTGGGCCCCATTCATGACTTCTGGCTGCCAAACGCCTATGTTCCCCAGATTGTGAATGGGGTGTAGGTGGGAGATAGACACAGAGTGAGGATGCAGTGCTGTGTAAAGGCAGAAATGTAGGTGCTGAGTGAGTTTAGGTGCCTACAGGGTTAGGCAGCAGCCGAGCAACAGTTTTGTGGATGCATGTGGTGCCTAAAAACAGGACTCAGACTTCTAAGTATCTTTGTGGATTCCACCTTATAAGACTGTTACCAAAAGTTGGGCTGCATTTCTGAACAGACATGATGTGGTGTTGCAATTATTCCTGAAAATAAACTCCATTTTCAGTTGCTCTTAAAAACAAAGATCAAAGCAGCTATATAATGTTTTTTTTTTTTAAAGTGTTACAAACAGGCACCTAGATGGGAGGATGGTTTTGACCTCATTTGGAGGTATGTTGCATGCTTGTTTCTCCAGTTCAGGGGCCACAATTACGGTTCAAAGTAGACTACCTTATCTTAGAGAATAAATGTATCTGTCTTGGTTTTAATTATCTGTGCATCTCACATTTTAGTAGCTGATATTCAAAGAAATCTGTGTATATCTCCCCAAGATATCTCATATCTCAGAGGATAGTTGTGGTATCTCTACAAATACTACAGAGCCACGAGCTCTCTTGATCAAAGATTTGAGCTATGTAAGGTCCTCAAATGTTTCAAGCCTGTATGAGAAGCTGCTACACAGAAATGCTTCATATTCTGGCTATGTGGCTTTTCTTTCACTCCCCAGCTATTCACTGGGGACTAGATGAAATTTCACCTTCATGCTAAACTGGATGCATGTAACATGGTGCATCAACACCACCACCTAAGGTAAAAAGCCATTTTGCAAAGCATCATGGCTCATAGGTGGGAGAAACAGACTTCTGCTCCTTTCTAACCATCCCATCCATTATATCAGCTTGTGCTCCTCCATCAAGAAAACACATAATTGCATGTCTTCCACATTGGATTACCTTGGTTCTGCTTATATTCTGTCTATATTCTGATGCAATATTATATCTTCATGGGAGTTCTTTCGTTCTTTTTTCCCTGCATTTATTTCCCACAATCCCTATTTTTGTAAAAAAAAAAAAAAAAAAAACTTTTTTGTACTAATTTATAACAGGCCAGGTTCTCAATTGGTGTAAATAAGTGTAGCTCCACTGCAATAAGAAGAACAATAGAGATATCAACAACATAGCAAGTGTCTGGGCTCTGCCAATCTCAACAAGAAAAAGTCCCCTCAGTAAACATAGTAATACACATGCTGACTAAGGATCCTGAATCCTTACAGAGATCCTTAATCCTTTCAGAATTTGTAAGGCACTCAAATACCTAATGATGCCTAGTATTGACAGACAGACAGACAATACCAATGCCAGCACAGTTAGAGGTGGTAATGCACAGTATGTATGGACACTAAAAGACAAAAGCTTTCATTTTAGTCAGTCAACCTATTGCTTTAAACAGAGCCTCCAAAACTACACAGTTTAACAGATATGCACTTCCATCCAACTCAGCCTCATCTATGCCCGGTTTCTCAGCTCCTTTAAACCATACATTTCCTTCCCCTCTTAGCATGCCTGGAAACCCACAGTTTATTTTAGGCCCAGTGATATTCAGTGGGCCAGCAGCCCTCCAGGGCGGTGCTCAGTGTATATTTTAGGCTCTTGTACCCTTGAGACATCCAACTGACACATCAGCAATACTCAAAAAAGAAAGAAAAAGAGAGGACTTAGATTGGTACATGTTTGTATTGGTTATCATCATCACTGAAACAGATTAAGTATATTAGACTATTGAAGCACAAGAGTCCCTTAGACCAAGTTTGCACAATATAGCTCTGTTTCTAGGAGACAGCATGTCACACATAGATCCAGACCAAGTAATTGGAGCTTTAAGGGATGAGTGGAGGGAGGAGGGAAAAAAGCTTTCAGAATTATCTAATGGAGAGAAAGAGAGAAATGCTGCTTCTTCCTCTATTTTGACATTTTCTTGTCATGAAATATCATCAGCAGATGCTTTATTAAGTGGTAGCCTCCCAGCAACAACCTCTGTTTTTTGGGGGGATACAGGCAATTTGCTCCAGAAAATATCTTGGGACAGAGGAGAATATGTTGTGGGAGATTTAAATTATCTCCATATCTTTAATCTTAATCTGCGAGGCAATAGAGGGTCTGGTACTTATTTATAGCTGGGGCTGGTGTTAGCTGCTGTAAGCAGGGTAATTGAAACAGTATTTCAGCCTGTCTCTGCCACTGATTTGTGTAATGGGTTGCTGTTAGCCATGGCATAATCACAACACTAAGTGGAAAATAAAAAATAACAAATGCATTAAACATATGTTTTTATGTTGTGTTTTATGATCACGTCTTCTTTTTTATTGCATTTCCAAATTCTGTTGTTGCTGCCTCTCTCAGATCAATTTTCTCACCAGGCAGCAGTTTGCTATTTTGCTACTCAGAGAAAGCTGATCTGCTTTCTCTCACTTTCTGAATTAATAGAGCTTTCAGCCTCATAGCTTTTACATTCTCAAGATTTAGGGCTGTGACCCCTTTCTAAGGTTGCCTCTATCTGAAAGGATCAGATCATGCAAATCTTTAATAACAAATATTTTTATTTCCCAAAAGTGGGTTTTCATGTTCCTTTCCTATCTGTTTGTGCACATAAATGACTGAGGTGCTTGCAGAATATGGGGCTGATTCTTATCTACACTGAGCCCCCTTACACCGCTTTGGAAGCGGGGGGAAATTACACTGTAAATTTGTGTGCAGGGGCTTTAGCATCAAAGAAAACCAGACCCTTCCTATTTTTCAGTCATTATTTCATTTGTGCAAGATGTGGGGATAGCTCAGTGGTTTGAGCATTGGCCTGCTAAACCCAGGGTTGTGAGTTCAATCCTTGAGGGGGCCACTTAGGGATCTGGGGCAAAATCAGTACTTGATCCTGCTAGTGAAGGCAGGGGGCTGGACTCAATGACCTTCCAGTTCTATGAGATAGGTATATCTCCACATATTTATTTTGCCAGCTCACAATGGCTTTGGTTGAGAGTTTGAAATATGAGAGACTTGTTCAGAAAGATTTGGAGAACATGGATTGATGTCCGGTCCCTCTTAGTCCCAAGAGCGAACACCACCAAAACAAAGAGCACAAACAAAAGCCTTCGCCCTCTCCCAAGATTTGAAAGTATCTTGTCCCCTTATTGGTCCTTTGGGTCAGGTGTCAGCCAGATTACCTGAACTTCTTAACCCTTTACAGGTAAAAGGATTTTGGTGCCTCTGGCCAGGAGGAATTTTATAGTATTGTATACAGGAGGGTTGTTACCCTTCCCTTTATAGTTATGACAGCAGTGATTTATCGTTTTTCTCTCACATGATTTGGTAGTTGCTGTTTAACGCCAGTCCATATTCTACTCTCTCAAAATAAAAAGAATAGAAAAGAGAAAAGGATTTTGGTTGCTACCGGGAAAATATCATGGTTGCACTATCCCAGTGAGACGAGGTCACTTGCATGCTTGGAAAGATTACACAGAAGGGAAGAAATCATAGTAAGAGAACCCTCTGATTTATGAGTGGCTAGAGATCCACTGAGAGAACCTAATCCCGGATAACTGCTGTGCAGAAACCGAAAGGCATCCATTTAACCTTTGGACTGCCACTGCTGCACAACTTACAAAAGCTTCCATGTGAAGCCTTTAAATCATACCAGCTGGAGTTGGAAAATACCTGGTATATTATCATGAAGTCCATCCCTCTGAAAGTGAGAGACCAAGAGTCCCTAGATAGATGATGGGTCACTTAGGTCTATTAAATCTTTACAAATATCTAAAATAAACATATTGACAAATATTAAACTGAGATCATGCTTGATCCTCACCCAAAGGCTGATTTTTCACTTAAGCAGTATCAATATTGTTTTGTCACTTAGAATCTCATTTCTGACAGCATGGGTTCAGATTATTAGGGTGAGTGACCCCTTATTAACAATGAAGAGAACTTCTGGGAAAGGAAGGATATACTTTCACATATAGATAAGAATAGATGAAGGCTGCCTAAGGCATTTGTTATCTAATGGCAAATAGACTGTACACAGCCTCAGGGAGATTTTAATGCTATTTTTTTTCTTTTTAAAAATATTAAGTGCCTATGGCAGCTAAGTGCTGGTAGAATTAAAAACCCAGGAAGCTAGAAATTAAGTTAAATAAATAAATTATAGTCTCAAAGCCACTGACACTGCTACCAGTGCAGAAGGGAAGCATTCAAAATCATGCTGTCCTCAGCCCACACTGTACCTTCCCATAAATAAACCAGTGGGCAGGGTTCTGAAGGAGGAAGTCTCTGTAAAGGTCCCTGGAAGAGGTCTTCCCACTCAGGCCCAGGTTCAGCAAGTCCATCCCTGTTCAACAAATCATTTCAGTACACACTTAAATTTAGGTACACGCTTAAATCTCAGGATTTAAACATATGCTGAAATGTTTTGCTGATCTGAGGCCATCAGGGTAGCTCCCCAAAACTGGTTTAATCCCAGATCATTATGGAAGGGTACGGCCAACTACACAGACGACCTGTGCTCTGGTACCCATTGGCTCTGTGGCCATGGTTTATCCCTGGAATCCCTATGAAGCCATCTGGAAAAGATCATAGAGCTAAGATTCACTCAATTCTCAGCTCATGTTTGCTCACAACATTGAACTGAATTTTATGTGGGGAACAAAACACAATTATTGTTTATTAGTTTGCCTTACATTCAAAGGGGCACCAATGAAAGATCAACACCCCGTTGCACACGGCACTGTTCCAACAGATAGTGAGAGGCAGCCCCTGACTTAAACAGCTCATACCCATGGTTATGGTAAGTCACAACAGATGAATAAAATATACAAGTAGGGGAGCGAAGGACAAGGTAATAGTGAGACAAGCAAGTTTTGTATAATCTGCAGAGGTCTCATCTGAGAAATAAGACCAACAAAACTCCAGTTTCATTGTGAAAGTCTAGACAACTCTGGTATACAACGCATATATAAACACGACTGCATCTCTACTGAGGTTTGGAGGTTTATTTATTGTTAGACACAATAAGGCCACAATTCAGCAAAATGCAAATAGCTTAAGTGCTTTGCTGAATAAGGGCAGTCTTCAAAATATGCTGAAAGTTAAACACGTTCTTAAATTCTTTGTTGAATCAGGATTTAAGGGCTGCATTGGCTTTACGATGTTTTTGTTGGTTCGAGGAATAATACTAGGGGAGAATGGCTTAGCTGAAGTCAGGTTGGTATTCACAATTACAGTAACTAAGTTTACAAAGCGGTTAATTTGGGGGCCTCAGAAAAACCCCAAAAGATGACAAACTAGGCCAAGGTTGTATCTGCTCTTCAATCGCTGCACAGAAAACAGAAAGAGACAGAGAGAAGCCATTGTTTTGCTTGGCAACACAAGCACGGTGTCCTCAGCTTCACACAGATAGGATTATCTCACATTCAGAAATTAATGCACCCAGAAAACAGCTGCTTATCATGAGTCCTCGACTAGAATGAGCCCAAGTGCATAAACTGCGTAATTTGGGATGAACAGTTAAAAATATGCAAAACTAAGACAATGTTTGTTCCTCATCATGGGAGGGGAGTATTGATAAATTTCACTGTACCATTTTCCTGCTGCCTCCTCTCACATGTCACTTGCTCTGAGGTAAACTATATCATTTGAAAATAATGCCAGTCAGAATTCTATTACCATAATAAAGGCCTTTGAGTTGCTTTATGACTTCATACAGTTGAGACTTTTAGCCCTTCTCTTTAATGAAATTAAGTAAAATAAATCCAAATTTATAAAAAAAAAAATCCTGCAATGCAAATTAGAGTTAATCGGATTATTTGGAGGGGTTTTTTTGTTTGTTTGTTTAAAAAGGGCGTGACTGGAATGATCTTATTTAAAGTGGAAACAGTACATGTTACAGTGTGCAAATGGCTCGGTGTTGTTCTTGTGCTTTCTTCCTCTGGCAGATTAAGCCAGCTAACACCATATCTTTTTTTATTACAGAAATTAGGTAAAGAGGTGGGATTTCATTCAGGCTCCTTTTCATATGCATCCCACAAGGATGTCTAAGCACATCAAGTGAAATGTTCTTGAAATGTTTTCATAATAGAAAGGAAATGGATTTCATACTCTCGGTATCCCAGAATGAATTACACTGCAATGAGTCAGACACTAGTAGTGCAGTAACTGTATATTATGTGAGATAGGATGTTTTTGTGCTTAAGGCACTGGACCAGGAAATCTGGGTTCAATTCCCAGTTCTACCACATGTCTGGCCTTTAGCAAGTGACTTAATCTCTCTGTGTCTCAGTACCCTATCCGTATCATGCCGTTAACATTTCCTTTGTCTGTTTAGTTTGTAATTTCTTCATGGTAAGAACTGTTTCTCACTAAGTGTCTGTACAGTGCCTAACAGAACAGAACCACAACCCCAGCTAGACACTTTAGGTGCTACTGTTATACAAGTAATATATACTAATACACAGAAACTAATGGGTTGTTCGTCTAGTCTTTGTGTAAAGTTCTGTGGGTTATTAATTTTCGTAGGAAGCAAGAAAATGGGACCTTGGTTAAATATCTCATCACAAGGTCAGATTGCTGTGCTTAAAAAAAAACCTTCTTGTAATGTGCTGATTTGCATATAGACATTAGTTGACAGGTATGTACAATCTGAATAAAAAGGGCATTGTTGGCTCCAGAGCATATGAAACAAGGATCCTTGGTCCTGGAAGGAATGCAGACAGATTATTTAACCTCGATGTCTGAGTGAGTACTGGTTTTCTTACTAAGTCAGCTGCTTGCAGAAATGGCTGCAAGAACCAGATTTACAGGAGATTGTGGCTGTTTAGTACATCTGTGTAAAACTGAATTTCAAAGCCTCTTGAATTGAGCTTTGCCTTTGAGTTCCGTTGAAGTCAACCACCTCAGATAAGCATGGTTACATTTTAGTGAGCATGTGCCATGGTTTTTCACACAGTTGGCCCTATAGACAACTTCACTCACTCAGCTGAACAAGCAACAGGACACCACAAAAGGTAAAAAAAAAAAAAATTTTTTTTTAATGGGGTGGTCTTCCTGGAGATAATTGAGGCTGGAGGTTTCTCTCTGGCTGGCCTAAATTTGTTGGATTCAGACCTGTAATTGAACATGCAGGAATTGGTGTTGTTCCCTGATTTGCTCACACAGCCTAGGAGCCTGTTCCAAATGGAAACACTGCCATTGAGTTCAATGGATTTTGGATCAGAGCTTTACTACTTAACCTTTTACAGGGTAGATGGACCTATGTTTGGTATTCAAATGATGGACTGCCTGAGCTCCCTGCTCCTTCAACAGCTGCACGGTCCCTTACACCCAAGCTGACAGACTTGAGAACTGGACAGACTAGAGTGGAGCTCCCTTATAAAGAAACCAATGGCTAGTGCATCCCTTACTCCAGTGTACAACAGTGTCAGGATGTGGCACTTTGTATAA
Source organism: Terrapene triunguis (assembly GCF_002925995.2). Taxonomy (NCBI): domain Eukaryota; kingdom Metazoa; phylum Chordata; order Testudines; family Emydidae; genus Terrapene; species Terrapene triunguis. The sequence continues at coordinate 51,140,893 of NW_020664446.1, read as the reverse complement.
GTCTGCTGAACATTTACAGGCACCATCCTCCCACCAAAACAACAACAGAACAGAGAAGAGCTGGGAAAAACAACCTGGATTTTTTTGGATTGATTGTTTAAATATTGGAATGGATAAATGTTATCCAGGAAGGACTCAGAGGGAAGCAGTAGAACCCGCTGTCCCCCTCAATCTTCCATCCATACCTCCTAAAACAATGGCATCACTATTCAGTAATTATTTACAGAGCACTGTGACTGCACATAGCACTGTGTGGTCAGTAAAATATGTCAAACTAGCAAAGGCCCTGGATCTTCAGTGACCCTCTTCCCACATGTGCATGTTCTGATCCCCACTATTGCCATGTGCAGGCACACTACGCGGGTCCTAGTCACTCATAGGAGGGTCCCGGTCACTGCCCACCACTTTTAACAGTGACAGAGTCACAGGCTGTTGTGTAAAATTCTTTCCTTCTGTGTCCAGTACCCATGCTGCAGGGCTATACAGAATAAAATTCTGCTAAAAATAACTGAATGACAAAGGCTTCTATTTTGGTGAGTCTGATGGGAAGACAAGAAAATGTGGGAGTAGTTCATGATACTGTTGCACTGCTTAGGAAGCATTAAGTATTTTCAGGTTGAGTGAACCAATTACTTATCCATTCATGATAGTCAGCTCATTGATTAGCATTGCTACTCCTGTCAGTGTTGAGGGAGGTGCAGAGCTCACAAGGGGTCACTTAATTCCCTTGCAAAATCAGTACTCACTCAGCTCCCGCTTAGAATGGCTAAAATAATTATGCAAATAGCTTGTAGAAGGAATTAAATCAATACTCTTCTGTGATATGGGTGGGTGTTTCCAGATATACATGGTTAACTTGCTCCTGAATTGCAGGATTAATGAAGATACGGGTAAGAGTCAAAGAAGAATCAGGAGCAGAGACCTTGATTTTACAAGCTGCTGAGCTGAACTCAGTGTAAACATGTGAGCGCTACAGATAAGGAAAATAGCCCTTACAAGTGTAACAGCTTATTGGCCCCTCCCACTCTTCATCCTCCCCACCCCTGCAATGGCTTGGTATGTATTACTCTGAAATTAATCATCACTTCTCTGTGGTTCAGTTTTGCCTCTCTACTGGCTGACAGGGAAGAGCTTCCTTTTTGTTTAATTGTATAATCCAATTCCTGGATTCTTAGTCTCAAAATATAAACAAACCAGGGAAACACTCACTCTTTCATATTATAGACACACTTATATCTAGTAATACATGGTATTGTAGATCTATAAAAAGAAAAGATAGTCTTTGTGGTAAAAGCACTAGAAAATCTGGATTTAATTCCTGGTTCTGTCACAGACTCCCTGCATGACCTTATATAAATAATTCCATTTCTCTGGGCCTCAGTTCCCCATCTGTAAAGTGGGAATAATGATAGTTCTTTTCTCTCACCTTTTGTCTGTCTTGTCTATTTAGATTGCAAGCACTTCAAGTCAGAGACTGTCTCTCTCACTACATGCTATACAGTGCCTATCACAATGTGGCTCCTGATCTCTTCTCACATACTAAAATCAACAAGCTATAAACAGAAACTTTTAATGAAAACTATTATTAAAGCTTCCATACTAGAATATCAGAAACAGATATAAGACTAAAATCAAACTCAGACACACAGTAAAATTGGTACATCTCAAATACAGAATTTAAATAAACTAAGCCTTATTAGCTATATTCCCTACCTCCCCCAAGACAAAAAAGCTTTGCAGCCCAACAGAAAAAAATGTAACTCCAACCTGAAATTCTTACTTCAGTTTAAAACAAAAGTTCTCAGAAGTAGCAAGTGAAAAACAATTCTGGATAGATAATGAGTTTCAAGGTGAGCACCCTACCCCTGGCACTTTTCAATTAAGAGTGCAGAACTCTGGTGTCTGGAGAATAATGTCACTGACAGTATTGCTCTGATATATTTTTATAGGATGTGTAAGAATTGCCCTGAGGGCTCTAGTTTTTTCAATCCACCACCCTCCCCTCCCTTCATCAGAAGGCTCCTGATAAGTGCCCACTTCCCCACAATACTTCGACCTCTCTCATCCCTTCCAACTTCTTCCTGTTTAAAGAAGAAGAAAAAAATACTTTATGGCTGCTATCTTCCCCACTCCAGCATAGTTTGGCCGGCAAGGGAGTGTCATATGTGAATGTGCTGTTTGAATGTCTCTTGGAGGAGCTCCAATTGTCAACAAGTACTGGAGTAGGAGAATAGCATAAAGCACTTTGCTGGTGATAGTGGTGAGCAGGTACAGGATTGCATACCAATTAGTTTTATTTTAAGCCATAAGTATGCTGAGTCATAGGGCAGGTAGAAAATCATTACATGAATGCACAAATGTGCACACTTTACTTCAGAGGGTGAAGACTGAAGCCACTGAAGAGCCACATATGCTGGGGATGTCATATGGTCATTGCCATCACGAAGGCTGATCAAGAGGATGTTTAAGCCTTCAACTGAATGTAGAGTGAAAAAAGAAGGCAGCCTTAATAACTCTCTCTCTTTCTACAAGGCTGCTCCTTCTGAGTTAAAAGAACGCCCCTGGGAGGTTATGCTCATGTATCGACAGGGAAAGGTTCCACAGGATTTCCCAATACTTCATCACTCCAGAATTACACACTCTCCCTACTCTACCCACTTTCCCCAACAAATAAATAAAACCAAATCACAAGTTCTTCAAATTAGTTTCAGGATCTTATCAATGATCGGGTGAGATCTAGGTTGTGGATAATGCTGTGACCATTGCCAGCTGTGCTATAATTATTAATTATTATTATTATTATTAACAGCTTGCACGAAGAAGCATGTCATCACTGAGAAAACAGCCCCAAGAGACAATCTATTTCTTGGCTGGGCCAGATTGACTGTTTTAAGGGTAATTTTGTAATTAATACATAACTCCTGCAAAACCTCCATCATTTAAACACAGGGAGAATGCAGAATAGAGCTAAATAAAATTTTCACCAAAACTTTTTTTTAGTCAAATAATACAGATTTCGCAACATCAAAACATCTCACGAGTTTGTGTTGGTTTCACCAAATTCTGCTGAAAGAAAAAATTATTTGCATTTTGAAATAGCCTTCAAATTTATTTTTAAAAAGTTTTAAAATGCTTGAAATTGAAACAAAACATTCATTTAACCCTTTTATTATTATTATATTTTTGTTTTGCTGAAAATTTCAAAAACTTTTCATTTCAGCTCACTCCATAATTAATTATTTTTTCAATTTTTCTGCACTGCCACCAAATGGAAAAGTCAGTTATTTGCCCAACTTTAATGCTGAATCCAAGTGGTCAGTTTTAAGGATATGAAGCAGTTAGACTGGTGTTCAGAATGCAAGCCAGATCTGCCCAGGAGGAAATGAGGGTTACATACCCCACTGTGCCTGTATGACAGGACATGAGCTTTTGTCCCTATTTCATATATTATATTCTATAACTGAGGCCTGGTCCACACTAACCCCCCACTTCGAACTAAGATACGCAACTTCAGCTACGTTAATAACGTAGCTGAAGTCGATGTACCTTAGTTCAAACTTACCGCGGGTCCAGACGCGGCAGGCAGGCTCCCCCATCGACTCCGCATACTCCTCTCGCTGAGCAGGAGTACCGGCGTCGACGGCGAGCACTTCCGGGATCGATTTATCGCGTCTAGACAAGACGCGATAAATTGATCCCAGAAGATCGATTGCTTACCGCCGGACCCGGAGGTAAGTATAGACGTACACTGAGAGAAACAAGTTATGTTTCAGGGAGGAAACTCCACTGAGAGAAAATGGAGCCAGAGCTATCATCTTCCCCATCCTTCAATGAGGTGGTCATTAACATACAACAGTGCAGCCACTGACATCCACACTTGACTGCTCAGATGGCACTCACCAGACTTGTGTGAAATGGTGTTGAGGGGGACAGAGAGAGCTATTTCCAAGCATGTAATAATGAATCCTCAGGCAAAAGCTTGATAAAAGCTGGTGCAGGAGTGGAAAGGGGACATACACACTGATACTCTCTCTCTAGACAGCATGGGATGCCGAGATCACAGAGGGGATTTGCTTTTGAAAGAATGTAAGCTGTTTTCTGTAACCGATGCTCAGAGCACCTTATCTAGGTTACCTTTGACTAAGCATAAATGTAGAACTATTGCGAGGCAGGATCACACAGTTTGTTTTAAACACTTTTCTCTTTCCTTTTTAATAACTCTTGTTTTATTGAAAGACCTGTAAGTTTCACCCAGACTTATCTCTGGGAGAAAAGTATTCAGGCCACCTCATAGAGAGGAACCTAAAGGGTAAAGCATTCTGAAACCAAGACATCCCTTTCTCCTCAGTCAAAAGGAGATGGACAATAGCACCCAGTCCCATGAAGTGAGTTTCAAAAGGTGAAAGTGAGTAATTCATAAGGGGAGACATTGAGAGACCAAAGAGATGGAAAAGTAGAGGTGGCCTGTTGGTAACAGTGGTGACAACCCACTTCTCCAGTTGGCTGCACAAGAGTTGGCACAGTATAGTAGTGAGAAACATTCATATCCTCCTTCTTGGGTTTAATGTGCTATTCTAAGGCTTAAAGTAGAAATGAACTTCTTGGTTTTGGTTTATTGTTTGGTTCCTCAGAATTCACTCCCTGTTCTCAGTCACATGCTGATCCTATTACTTAAAATTCCTTGAAGGAAGCAGGGAGATCTTTCCAGTGCCTCCCTACACCTCCATGGTGTGGGTGCCTTACCATCCTTGGCATTCTACCTCACACACCCCTTGCTCTATTTTCTCCCTCCCTCTTGTATTTTAGAGGTTGAAGCTATAACTGCTTAAATAAACCAAAGCTATTAACAAGATTACAATCAAAGCTAAGGTTGCTGTGCAACAGTTGCCCAAATGCCCCTTGGGATGAATGTATTACAGATATAGGTCAGTAAGGAGACCTTTTGCCATCATATTTTCATCTGCCCACATCTGCACACACATATGGTGTTAATAATTAAGTAGATCAGAAGACAGCTCTGCCTCCTACAGCAGTACTGTAATGTCTGTAGCACTCTACCTGCCTAAAGTGCAGCGCTGCTATGAAAAGTATATGCAGAAATGGCTCCTCCTTATTCAGTAGAGCTTGTTCCCATGTATATTCAAGTCAGATCTGCTCACTTTAGTAACAAAAATAATCCTGTTAATGCTTTTAGTTGTTTGCCAAGCCAGCACAGCTAGGGGTGGGTGAACAAGAATCTATCCTGGCTCATGCATTATCAGCAGAACTGTTAACTAACTTCCACCTGTAGGGCCAAAATCTGGTCTCAGTTACACTTGCATAAACCCATTCTCTGTAACAAGGTTGCCCAAGTGTAACTGAGACCAGAATCTGGCCTGTAGAATGTTAATTACCCACAGTAGGTCAACATGAATTTATCTTCCTTCTCATAACCCAGGTTCGCTTTGCAGGGTTGGCAGTTAGAAAAATCATCTTTTTACTTGATTCTAGTCATCATATTTAGTGTTCAAGTCTCTGAAGGCCAAATTTTCAAAAGCGTATTCTCACCAAGGTCCATGATCACTTCTGTGCATGTCAGTTTGCACCCTGGCAGTGCCCTACTACGGGTGCACAAGGCAAGGATTTGCACACTAAATCTGAGGGTATATGGAAATGTGCCCCTGCTTTAGCAGATGCACTTTAGAAACTGGCAATAAATATGGACCCCATAATCCCATTCTTTCAGTGATTTTTCATGCTTCCAGGAGAAGTGTCATGATAGGGTAACATCCAGAAGCGGTCACATAAACATCACGACTTGTACCAGAAAAGGAACACTTGCCATAAACAGCACTGACAGAGGTTGGGACCAATGCCCCACTGCCTGCCAGATTTGATCCAATAATTCAAAAAGGAAATTTTCTGTGTCCCATTTACAGCTTCTTTGATCTATCCACTCACCGTTTAAGTTTTATCCCCTTCCTTCCTCTGAGTTTTCCCCAACTACTTTAGCCAGCTTCTGAGAATGCTCTCATTATAGTTTTGCTTGGCTTGTGAACGCTATAGTTGCAAAATGGTTTCTATTACAATCCCCCCTTTCCCCTTGAGCATAACTTTAGGGAAACATATCCTATTCAGATGAAAGGTTTTATGTTTTGTCTCTTCCCAAAGGTGAGTATTTTATTATATTTGAAGAAAATCCATTAAGCCATTTTGATACATGTAAAAATAATACTTTTCCTCCCATAAAAATTGCTAAATCTGGTTAAGATAAGGACTCTCCGACCCTCATTCAACCCCATAGTAATTTAATTAATCAGCAGCAAGGAAAAGAAAGAGAGAGAGATCACCAGGGGTGGAGGCTAGACAGAAGGTTGGCAATTAACTTTCAGGGTCCCCAGTAGAAATGTGTCTGCTAGCAAAGAACAATGGCAGCCCATTCAGCCTGACCTCCGTTTTGAGACTATAGTGCAGAACTAGCTGTGCTTCCCAGGGAGTTTCAGACAATTGAGCCTCCCCTTCTAAAATTGTCTTGGCTCCCAATACCCCTTTCCAAATTTCCCCACAAGCCACTGCTTCAGGCTGGTCACTGTGGTAAAGGTATCCAGAGAGCAGCGCACCTGCAGTGGTTGCTAGAGAGCTGCATGTGGATGTGGAGCAGAACGACAGCTGAAAAAGGATGACTGAAGTAGATGTATAGGATTATTGCGGTTTGCTCAGTGAAATCCTACTGATTTCAAGAAGTGACAATACTGCTTTTTAATGGAGTTGCACCTTTACAGAAGCACTGATCTCTTTCACCTCCCTATAATTAACAGAGCTACAGAGAATTTTAACAATGCAAGTTTTACTTGTAAATTGACTAGCAACTAACATTTTGCAGATCCACTAGTAACATGCTGATGTTTACTTAGCAGTGACCCTTAAATTAGACTTCTATTTTCCTTAGATGCCTTTCATAATCCAGTTTATTAGCACTTGCCCACCTTGAGTCAGGATGGCAAACATTATATCGTGTTTGTCCTTTTCTGAAACAAACGTGATTCATAAACAAAATACTATCTAGCTGCAAAAAATGGAGAGAGACACACATGAGAATCCTGTGGATCAGCAGCAGCTCACAATGAAAACTCAAGAGTCTATGACTTGGAATCAACAACCATTCTGTGACTATTTGAGCTTCATAGTCATCATCTATCCTCTACACCATTTTCTCATGGACTTCATGGTTTTCAGCAGACGTCAGAACTCATGTCTTTCCCTAAAAACATAGCTCTAACCATTTAAGCTAAACAAAATTCTCCATCAGCTATAGCAGTATTAGGGCTTTACACATCTTCGGCATGCTACAGCTATCAGAGTGTGGTACACCACAAGCACTAGAGCAAATATGGTATTCCAGAAGCAGAGGGAAGGATTTCATATACTTATCAGCTAATATATTACTTGACCTGGAGTAAAAAAGAAATTAAAAACTATCCCAACCTGGGATAAAAAAAACTGAAAATAAAAGAAAATTAGGTTGTGATTACTATCCCATATTTGCTCAGTTAACCCACAGACTGTCATTAAAGCTGTGCAAAACTTTTGTAATGAAACCCAAATCAGGGAAAACTCAGCCACTAGGCCACACAGAACCGATTGCAAGAGTCGCTCTATTGACTCTGGCCGCTAGGCAGCACAGCCCTGGTTGAGAGGGCAGGCAGACTGACTTTGGCTGTTAGGCCACATTACTCCGAGACCCAAAGGGGTTACGCAGACTTGCCCATGGGCCTATAATGACCCGGGCCCCATCCCAAAAGTGGACGGAGCGTGCATGAACCATGATAGCCATCATTTTCTCTTGAATATGTACTTCCTATCAAGTTAAACCTTTTTGCAGATACATTAAAAAGTTGGTCAGGTAGTTTCTACTCAACTATGTATATCTAAATCACCTACTGATGCTTGGAACTTACCTCCAAGTATAATTGGAATGGGGCTGGGGTATGGCATTGCAGACTCTGGAATTTACTTTTCTTCTTAGTCCAAAAGAACCTGGATTTGTTGACTTTCTGGTCATACTACAAGACTTATCTTTCGTGAAGGCTTTTCCAAGAGCAATGGGATGAGAGATTTGGGAGGTTGATCGAAGATAAGCTCTTTGAGGGCAGAGTTTGTCTCTTACCATGTAAATGTACAGTGACTTGCACAGTGGGGCCCTGATCTTGGTTAGGAACTCTGATCCAAGTGTTAACTACGCTCCCTGTAGTCCTTAATCTTTAGGAGGCAATTAAATTTAATTGTTGTATGGCAGATTAGACAGTGACTGCAATTTACTTGAAAGATACTGTTTGAAATGTAACATTTCTGTATAAGTGCCTAGAGCTAAGATCTAAAGATTTAAAAAAACCCAAACAAATAAAATTCTCTTTTCCATTGCATAGAGAGAAATCGGAGGAGATAACTTTGGATTGCTGTATTTGGCATCAGTCTAGTAGGAGCCAGCTAACACTACGGCAACACTTCATTACAGGTAATGAAGAAATAAATGTATTATGTATTGTAAGCTCTTGGACCAGTCTTTTTCCTGTGTGTGTCCAGCACAGTGGGGTTATGATCCTTGACTGGGGACACTGGGCACTACCAGAATAGAAATAATAAAAAAATAAAAATAGAGAGGTATAATAGTCCATTGAAATGGATTGGAACTATGAGCAGATTTCCACTATGACCTTCCCACTGTTTGCACTGGTTCCGGTGAACTGGTGTTAGCAACACTGGGAGCCCTAGTGAAGATGGGCCACCAGCTGTCAATATAGTGATCAGTGTTGTGTTGACTAGACTTCAACCAAGCTAGGTTATGTGACAGAGAGTTGAAAATGGTATCTGCACGCAATGGGCTGTCTAAACTGGAGCTTCCCTCACTGCTAACTGTGGTTCAGCTGAACTGGTGCTAGCAACACAGATTTTTTTTCCAAATATTTCCATGCTGTAGAAAATGCTTATAATTAAAGTTGGTCAGAAAACAGAATTTCTGTCCCATGGGAAATTCTGATTTTCAAAATTTACGTTTGTGCAGAATCAGAACGAAAAATCAAAATGTTGACATTTTCACAAAATGGCAATTCTGAAAAACGTTAAGTTGGAAATATTGAAATGACCATGTTAAAATGTTTATTTTTAATAATTGAGGCACTATATGACTATATTAACATTAATATTTCATATTCCAATGTAATAAAGTCAAAATAAAACAAGAAAGTCTAAACAAATGACTCAATATCTATTTCAAATTGTTCTGAAAATTTTCCATAAAAAAAAAACACTGTGTAAGTTGATGTGTTCCCATGGAACATTTTGATTTTGACAAAACAGCATTGTCAATGGAAAACTGTTTCATCTAATTTTTTTCAATCATCTCCACTTATAACTGGCTTATATCATGTTGTTATTGCTAGAAAACCTTTGCAAACTGTAGGACAAAACTTGCTGCCAAACCCTCCCTTGACATCTAAGAGAGGGAGTTCTGCGTTAGAGTGCAGGATTTTTAAGCCTTATAGGTTCACTCTCTTTGTGGGGAGGTGGTTGCAATTTATTAGTCATTTGCTGAGACAGACAGAGTGACCTTTGGTAAATTTCTTGCAGTAAAATGACTTGCCTTTGCTTTGTAGAGTTCTAAAGCAAAGCATTTTTAGTCATGATGTAATCCAATATCAAGTGGAACATTTCATGATATATTCAGTTACGGAGGTTGTACTCAATCATTTTGGGGGGGGGGGGGGGTAACAGCCACCCACTTCGATAGCATTGAGTACAGTCCAGATCAGATGAGTACAATCAAAACTTTGTTGGCAAACCAAAAAAATCTTGTAGTCCCTTTTTCAGTTAGTTCTGCATGGCTGGTTGGGATCTTCTGTTTCCTCAAGCTGATAAATACTGCAGTGGTTCTCAAACTTTTGTACTGGTGACCCCTTTCACATAGCAAGCCTCTGAGTGTGACCCCCCCCCCATATAAATTAAAAATACTTTTTTATATCTTTAACACCATTATAAATGCTGGAGGCAAAGCGGGGTTTGGGGTGGAGACTGACAGCTCGCAACTCCCCATGTAATAACCTCTTGACCCCCTGAGGGGTCCCGACCCCCAGTTTGAGAACCCCTGTAATAAGGCAATCTGTAATTTCAGTCTTCTAAAAAGTATTTCATTCAAATCACACTGGTTAAGGCATAAAATGGTGACAAGCTTGTAAAGGTTCTCTACTGTGCAGTAAAATTTGTGAATCCTCCATAAGAAAGGAGAGTTCATGCTGAATATACAATGCCCTGTTTGACAGGAAATCCATGGCTCCACTGAGAAAGCGGGTATTAAATTAGCAAAGACAGTGCACTCCTATAAAACTGCAGTTCAGCAGTTGACTAAAGCAACTGATTAATCTGGCATAAGTGGACTGAAGTTATCTCCTGGGAAGCCTCCATGCCTGCAATGGAACAAAAGAGATCTCCAGGAGCACTTCCTGTGAGTGCTTAATGAGCAACCCAAAGTAATGGGGTAGCCCGGTCCATCTGGGATCTGCCTGCTCTCAATGCTGATGTCCAAATGAGCATGGTGTGAGCAAAGAACACTGAAAACCATTAGGCAGCTCCTGAATGTTATTCTTCAAGGAACTGGGAGCCAGCGGGGGTCAGTAGGGACTGCAGTGATGAGGCTCTGGCTGCATATATGCAATACAATTCAAACAAGAACAAAACTTTTGTGACCTTAAGTTAAGGCTGCTATTAATGCAGTCATTATAAATCAGGAAAATTATAAGTTAAACCCTTAATACCCATTTTAGCTTCAGTTCATATACAATACCACCCAGACATCATAATAGGCTGACAGACTCTCAGACACTGCAGCTGCACAACAAACTCCCTTGCACTTCCAGCATACACCCACCCAGAATGCACGCACCCAGTTCCTGGGAATCATGCTCAAATTAAAAGCCTTAATGTTGACCTCTGTAAGACATAGATAGCTTGTTACTAGACTTACTTCATTCCAAACATTTATGAGGTGTTATGACCACCTGAATAAATCTGAGCTCAGCGCTGATGGAAAGATAGTCTTGTGGCTGAGGCTCTGGACTGAATCTTAGGAGATCTGGAATTAGTTCTTGGCTTTGTCACTGGCATTGACTTCCTCTGTGACCTTGGGCAAGTCAGTCAGTGCTGGACTGTGCAAACCTTGGTAGTATTGGTGAGCATCTACCCAAATACTTCTGTTGAAGTGGAGGTGCTCATCCACGTAAGGCTCAGACAATGTAGCCCTTCATCCTTCTGGGCCTCAGGACCTCCTCTGTTACAAGGGGACAATAACTAGAGCTGGTCAGAAATTTCTCAATGAAACATTCTTTGTCAGAAAATGCTGATTTGTTGAGATCAAAACTTTTCTGGGGTCAGATTTGGAAAAAAAAAAAATGAAACAAGTTTCTACAAATGTCCGAATGGGACATTTCAAAATTTTCTAAGCAAAATATTCCTTTGTTCTATTCAATTGTTATGAAATTTAAGTTAATTTATAGGAAAAATATTTTTAAAAGATCAAACTCAAACTGAAACTTCAAAATGATTGAAACAAAGTGTTAACTGACCCAGTCAGAATGTTTAATTTTTTTTTTTTATTTTTGGTTTGCAAAATTTTTTAGATTGACTATGTCCTGATTTGGAATAGGAACTTTTTTCAAAATCTTAAAAAGTCTCATGGGACAGGAAAACTGTTTCCTGCCCAGCTCTAATAGTTATATTTCCTTTCTCCCTCCCTTTGTTTTTTTCTATTCTGTCTGCAAGCTGTTCAGGACAAGGATTGTTTCTTACCATATGTATGTACAGCATCTAGCACAATGGGGCTCCTGTCTCAGTTGGGGGTCTCTAAATGGCATTGCAATATAAATAAAAGTATGAGCAAGAAATAGCAGAAATTGTGATGGGAATCACTGGACTTTTAGGGATTCAGATTAAGGGTGCATAAGGACAGCACTGGAAAATAAAGCCCAAGTGTGCAGGAAAAGCTTGCCCCATGCTTGGCTGATCCTAGCCAGTGCCATTAGCCCAGGGCCGGCTCTGGCTTTTTTGCTGCCCCAGGCAGCACGGGGGGGTGGGGCGGTGAGCCCTGGCCGGGGCTCCGCTCTCCCCGGCGGCCGGAGCCGGAGCGCTGCGCCACCCCCCTCCAGGTGCCGCCCCAAGCACAAGCTTGGTGGGCTGGTGCCTGGAGCCGGCCCTGCATTAGCCTTTTGCTTTTATTCATGAGCCTGAACAATCCACATACTAGGTTGCAGACACTTTGAAGGGGGAAGAGGAAACCAAAGTATTTGTGTTTTAAAAACAAAATAATGGTTTAAATCTAACAAAAATAATGAAAACATTTCAAATGTGTTTTCAAACAGTGAGTGAGTGAGTGAGTGAGTGAATGTGTGTGTGAGAGAGAGAGAGAGAGAGATGTCTTCAAAAGGACTTTTGGAGTCCTCGGGGACCAGTGTCTCATAACAGTGCTTCCTGACCTCTAACATCCTGCCTGACACACTGCAATACAATCCCCTGGGGCTTTTGTGCCAGTCAAGCCAAAGATTTCCAAGCTGCTTCTCCATGCATTTAATCATTAGATTCCCAGTTCCCAGCGGAAAGTCTGATGGATGCTAAGGTTGGATCTCTGACCTGAACTGTGATTCACCCTGCACTGATGGCATCTCTGAGGAAAACTTTCAGCGAAGTAAGTCTCCCTTGCTCCAACAATTCCCTAAACTTCGACTTCCTTCTCCTCACTAAATGCTCAATAGCAGCAATGTATTAAAGTTTAGGTAGGAGAGAGGGGAAAGACAACTTAGCCTAACAGGGCACATAGGGGCTCAGATCCCGCCTCCCCTGTTCTGTCTGCCTGTGCTATTCTGGTTGTTCAGAATACACGGAGAGCTGGTTTAACAGACCAGTTAGAGGATCCCCTTGCATAAAGGAATCCCAAGGTGGTGTTGAGCTCATGTAACCAGGGCCGGCTCCAGGCACCAACTTAACAAGCAGGTGCTTGGGGCGGCCAAGGGAGAGGGGCAGCACCTGCGGCAATTCGGGGGAGGCAGGTCCCTCACTCCCTCTAGGAGCGAAGGACCTGCCGCTGAACTGCTGCTGCCGATCGTGGCTTTTTTTTTTTTTTTTTTTGCTCAGGGCTGCAGAAATGCTGGAGCCGGCCCTGCATGTAACCCATCCCAAACCACCACCTTCCCACACAGGGTGTGCTGTGAGAGTGGCCAGGGACAAGACTACATGATCAGAGCATTTCTGTGCTCCAGCAATCCTCAGTTTAACAGAATGGCCCATTGGATGCTGTAACTTGGACCAGGGGCCAAATTAGATCCCAGCCAGCGCCAGCATCAAGGGAAGTTAAACGATTAAATGTATAAAACTACCTACGTCCTCCCACCCATCCCCAATCTACCTCAATTGTGCCACATGAAGCTCAGCTGCTGCTGAGGATTCAGCTTATTACAGCTCCTCCTTATGAGCATTATTCACAGATAACAGGCACCTTTCCCCTGTGAAAACTTAGTACAAACTTTGGATGCACTTGAAATTAATTATAGTCCAAGTTCCACCTGTGTTCACAAACTGGTAAAGCTCCCAGTGAAATTTTGTTTCCGTAAACTTTTTTTCATTACAGCTGGAGACAAGCTGTCTTTGCTCTGGGTGGGTCTCCCGTGAACACTGTTAGCCTTCTATGCACAGGTGTATGTAGACATCAATCTGTGTTGGCTGGGAAAAGGTCATGGAGAATAAATCATATAGCAAGTTTTCTGCATCCTTAATTGGCCAAGCCTATGTGAATACAAGGGGCAGCAGAAGCTATGAGAGAGAGATGGGATCTAAGGGGGGAGAAACCAAATAGAAATATGAGCAAGAAAAACACTATCATAACAACGAGGAGTCCGTTGGCACCTTAAAGATTAACAGATTTATTTGGGCATAAGCTTTCATGGGTAAAAAACCCGCTTCTTCAGATGCATGGAGTCATCTGCATGGACTCCATGCATCTGAAGAAGAGGGTTTTTTACCCACGAAAGCTTATGCCCAAGTAAATCGGTTAGTCCTTATGGTGCCACTGGACTCCTCGTAGTTTTTGTGGATACAGACTAACACAGCTACCCCTCTAATACTTTATCATAACCTCTGTTTTGGTCTAATTTTAGCAGGCAGAAGTTTAGTCTATCATGCTACTATTCTTAATTCCATCTCCTAGTGGAACAAATCACCTGGAATATCATTTAGCCTTGTTATATCATAGATGCTAATGTTGTAGTTTATCATGGAAAAGTCTCCTGACTTCATAACTTGACTCAGGCAATGACATGAGGACCTGCACCATCCGCACTCCCTGAGCCCAGAGTCTCTCTCTGCCTAGTCTGTGGCTGCACAACAGATATCCACATTGTCAAGACAATGAAAAGATGACACCAACACTGCTTCCACCCCCATACTGCCCTTCCAACACCTCGAGAATGTGTGTGTAAATGCACACACGGGTGTACCTCCTCACAATCATGCTCTATATACACCTCTACCCCTATATAACGCGACCCGATATAACATGAATTCGGATATAACATGGTAAAGCAGTGCTCCAGGGGGGCAGGGCTCCGCACTCCGGCAGATCAAAGCAAGTTCGATATAACGCGGTTTCACCTATAACGTGGTAAGATTTTTTGGCTCCCGAGGACAGCGTTATATCGGGGTAGAGGTGTCTTTCCTGGGATCATGGGTTTATAGCATTGTCTGCAGATGAGATATTACACATTTTACAGCAAAAGGAACCCAGACTGGATTCCACTGTTAACCAGCAGGAAGAAAATAATTGTATTTCTAGGCAACCCCCTGCCACACTTCTCCTGCCCCCATGTTTACCTTTAGGTGTCTGTGTGTTTGAATATTGTGTTTTAATTTCCTCTCTCCTTGCTCAAAAAATGTCTCTTCTCTGGCTCCAACTTAGAAATCACAATGTTACTTTCCAATATGGCCACTGCTTCTGTGAGAAATGAAGGGGGGGGGTAGCCTCCTTTTATGGACACCCAGCCAGCCAGCAGCTCTAAAATCCCTCTTAGTAGCTGTTCTCTAATTGCTCTACCTGTAAAGGGTTAAAAAGTCTCACTGCTATGCATAGGTAAAAGGAAGTGAATGGACACCTGGGCAAAAGAGCCAATGGGAAGGCTAGAACTTTTTAAAATTGAAACAAGACTCCCCTTTTGTCTGTCTGTTGTTGCTCTCCCAGAGAAAGGGTCGGAGCAGTTACGTTGTGAGAAGCTTGGGCCAGGTATGAAAAAAATCATCAGTATCAGACCTAGAAACTACTCATTTAAAACCCCAGATATGTAAATAGATCAGGAAATGTCTAGGAAGACGCGATTACGTTTATTCCTTTTATTTCTTTATGGCTTGTGGATTCCTCGGTGCTAACCCCAGGTGCTTTTTGTTTTGCTTGTAACCTTTAAGCTGGACCTCAAGAAAGCAATTCTTGATGCTTAATCCTTGTAGCTGGTTTTTTTTTAAATCTAGCAGATGACTAAATTCCCAGATGTATTTTCTTTCTTTCTTTTTTTATTAATAAAATTAGCATTTTTGAGAACAGAATTGGATTTTTGTGTCTTAAGAGGTTTGTGCATATGTTTTTTAATTAGCTGGTGGGGTTTTGCACTTGGGTGGTGGCAGCATCTACCCATCCAAGGTCAGAGAGAAGCTCTAACCTTGGGAGTTTGATACAAGCCAGGAGTGGCCAGTATTAGTTTTTAGAATCCTTGCGGGCCCCCACCTTCTGCACTCGAAGTGCCAGAGTGGGGAATCAGCCTTGACAGCTCCCAGTTCAGGTTCCAGAGAACCAAAGAACCCATGCAAACTGAACCAAGCTGTGCAACCTGAGCCTTGCCTACAGTCTCATACTTGTTTGGGTTCCAAACAAGAGGCAATCTTTCCACCCCAATTTCAGGGCATGCAAACATACTACATTATAACGGCATTAAGGCAGCATGGTTAAGCACTCAAAAGTCAGGAAATAGCAAAAGTAAGGTTGCGTGTGCAATGTTATCTCTGTATCTTGTGGGTTCATATATATTTAATTACAAGATTACAAAGTATTTTTCCAGCTGATACAATTAGCTTTTTGTATGAAATTTCCCAGGTTTCTCTTTTAAACAAAAAGTAGGTGGAAAGGCTTTAAAAAGCACCAAGGAGAACATCACTCTCTAAGCCTTTGAAGCTGTGCAAAAACTTGCCAATAGCAGGTATAAATTCCATAATGTCAGACTATTTGGCTAGACCCTACCAGAACATCCAGTCTCTCACACCCTCAGAGGTCTGCAGGAGGGAGTTCCTCTGGTGCACACTTCAGGGACTGCACAGCTGGGGGTGGCACTTCATTAAGCTGCATTAGAGAAGGACTCTCCAGAGCCGAGCCAGAAGTAGCCATTTTGTGTGGGAAGAGCTACTCAACAAAGGCTACTACAGGACACTGGATGGAGTCATCTATGTGGAGTATCTACAGGGAGGTCAGAACATTAGTGGGATCCCATGGCCCTGACTTCCCATTGGCTCACCCATGCCCTATACCCATTCTGTCTGCCTGTAGACATCTTATTTCCCTCTCCTCCTCCATCCCCCAACGTTTGAGTTATGCAGATACATAAAGTTAACAGAAATAAAATGTTAGATCATGTGAATCTGTCTCTTTAGAGAGGAAAAAAACAAGAGTGAAAACGTGCAGATAAGGTTGTCATCTTACCGTGGGCCCTTCTCAAAGCTATTGATTTTCTGTCATAGCTTTCTGCTAAAATCACAGCATGTCCTCCAGGGTGATTGAGATGCATCTGGGTGTCTGTATCCATCCCCACACTCCCCCTGCTTTCTCCCTCTTATCACATCATCCTCACATGCCAATTCTCAGCATCTAGCTGGCTATCAGAGTCTGAGACACGGGTTTCTTTTATAAAAAGAAAGAAGTAGGGCAACAGTTTCCAAAGTAGCTTAAATGAAACCTGTCATAAATCGATTTTTGGTCATAATATCCTTTTCCTTCCATCACAATTTTCTATCTCTCGAGAGAATATGGTAAAACGGTGTTAGAGGAGAAACATGCTAAAACTCTAATTAATATTTATTGCTCTTTGCAAAAAAATGCACCAGTTATCTAGGATTGTTTTACATCTTTTTTTTTAAATCGAGCCAGCATCCAGGACATCCAGCCTCTGTTGTGTATGCCCACACAGTCACTCAGGGCTGATTGCCTATTTCAGTCACCAGCTGTTTTCCAAGTTTCACACCCTTGACATACTTTATATCCATGGAGACAATGCACAAACAGTTCCCACTGTCAAGAGAGACACCTTGCTGAGTCAAAAGGGCTCTCTCTATTTTGAGAGGAAGATACTTTCTATCACAGGTGTGCAAGTGACACAATGATTATAGCAATTGATTACCTGCAAATTTCATGGTATTTATAATTAGCACTGCTCTATAAGGTGGATCATTCTGAGTGTAATTACCATGTAGTAGTAGTTTATAGCTGTATGAGTAAAGCTTTACATCACTGAGCATAAACTGGATTAAAATATTAACAAAAGGTAACCTACTCCATACTGCAAGACCACTGAGTCACAGAGGAAGGATTGGGTATCAGTTGTTTGAATAATAATCAATACAAAAAATAAACAAAAACTGATGTTTTCCATGGAAATTCTGGCCAAACTAACCATAGCTGAAACTTGCGACATTTTCTTGTGCTTTGAAAAATATTGTAGGGAAATGTCTGATTTGTATAAATATATGGCCTATTTATTTTTTACCTTGAAAATCCTAACTCTTACCACCCAACTGGCTTTCAAGTAAATAAATAAAAAAAACAATAAAAAAGAAAAACTAGGTTTGCAGGGAAGGAAACTGACCTAACAGCCACCGAGATGTCTCACTTACAGGATTACCAAACTCATCAACATCCTGCTCTTCCACTTAATAGACAACACAATATTCACGGGCATGTGTGCTCTTGAAGAATCTGAAGAAACAGATTCCCTGCACTTTCTGAGGAGCACACACATCCTTTCCGTCTTGCCTCACAACTCGAGATGGTGTTAACATTTCACTTGAGAAGAATGATCCATTTCATTATTTCAGTCCACTTAATTCCTTCTTTCCTACCACTTTTTGTACGATGATTCATATAACAGTGTCTGGTAAATCACTGACTAATCAATTTGCAATATTGATCAGTAGCTTTTATACTTGCTACAATTAGCATGGGAAACAGCCACTGTGAAAATACAAAAATAAGATGAGCTAACCACTTTTATATAGAACCACATACCTTCCAGAAGTTTCAAGATTCTTTCATATCAAGCACCCTTAACCATGTATAACTTCACCCTCCCCTGCCCAACATCCAATGACAGTTGATTCCACACAATTCATGCCCCAACTACATCCATTTCTCTTCTGCTTCAATGTTCTAGACAGTTCTATAACTTTCTTCTTGTTTCACACTATGTCTCATAGGCATAACAGAAATCTTGATTAACTACTTAGAATAGTTGAAGGTGAAGATTAGAACTTGATGCGTTTAGCATCCAAAAATCTTTCAAATATATGGTATATGCATGTAAATAGTTCATAGTTCTATAGAAAAGAAAATAAAAATTAAAAGCCTAATAAAAGTCACTGGTAATTTTTTTTCCTGAAAAAATGTACACTCAAGATTTTCCTTACTCTGTAAAATCCCTGCAATCACCTGCAACAATAAATCACCACAGTGTCACACAGTCCAGGTGGAAAGTAGGAGAGGTTCCCTTCAAAACTATAAGACATCTGCACCTCAGGACCTATGCAAATCTCACTTTCCAGAGTTATCAGACAAGAAAATAATTTTTCCACCCTGGGTCAGCTATTTCTGGAAGGCTGAGCATGAAGGATTCCCTCAGATCCTTGTCTGTCCTTTACTTTCCAACATTACCAAATATCAAATGGGATTAGGTCTTAATTCTCACCCTATTATTAAAAGTCCTTTAAAAATAATACCAAATGAATGCCATGAAACAATAAATAAAGAAATATTCTTCATAAAACTGCCTCCCTGATGTTTTATGTAATCAAATAATAGAATCAAATTGCCAAATCTCCTTTTTTTCTTTTTTTAAAAAAAGAGTAGGCTGTGTCTTGCAGGCATTAACCTCTAGACCTTACAAATCAATGTAATCACTGAATATGTTCCATCAGGAAATTTCATCTCAATTTCTTGGTGCTTTGAAGGTCATTCCTCAATAAATCACATGAAAAAAAGGAGTTCAGTATATAAAAAAAATAGGGTTTGAAGAGAGAGAAATTGTTAACATGCAGTTTCCCTTTCACTTTAGAGATCAGCGAGATTTTCCCATGGGGCCGGGAGTGACTGTCAGATCAGGTAAAGATCCATTTGGTCGATACCTACTTGTGATCCTTTGCCCACAGATTTTTAAAGGGTATCAGTCTACATCGGAGCTTGGTAAGGCATGGAATTGGCATCTCATCCTCTCTCTTGAATTACCTCTCCCAATATTGTTTCACTCTGATGGATCTGTTTGTTTTATTTCAGGAGTGAATAAGCGAAGGGCTGATTTAATCAGCTACGTATACACCACAGATCTGGACTGAACACCATGTCTTATTCCATTCCTGGGCCTCTCCTGAGCAGAGATGGCAATCCTGATGCATTGATCAAATTCCTCCCCAGTGAAACTCTACTCACTTCAAAAGAAGAGTTAGGCCAGGCATGAATTTTGTCCAATATGCATTGGCTGTGTAATGTGGTTGTGACCAAATGCACCTCTGAATTCACACCCTACACACCATTGTAATAATCTTTGTACAAAATATGCCTGTGAGATATCATTTGAAAACTAATAACTCACTGGTCCATAATATCATGGAGAAATTCATGTAGCAACATTATATGTAAAGTTATGAACATAAGCTGAAGTTATGACTGAAATTTGCTCACCAGACGAGTCTGGAGAATGGGTAAACCTGTTCTTTGAAGACAAAGGACAAGCTGACGCCTCTAGCCAAGTGTCATCAAAGTTGATTTGCCATCACCAGTTAAGTTCTTTGGCAGCAAAAGGGGGCAGAAACAGATTGATTTGCATTTTAACAAACAACACACCCCACATATTCTCTCTCTCTCTTTCGCTTACTCTTTCATCTGAAATGACAAAGGAACCAGTCCCTTATACTTTGGGGTCACATCCTGACCTGAGAATTTGGTCAGCAATCTTACTGGGAACCTGTGGTAAGAAGTTTACCTTGAACCAAGTTTAGTTTGTTAAGTTTAGTTACTATAAGGCATTTCATCTTTATTTCTTGTTACCATTTCTGACTTTAATGCCTTATACTTCTATTCATTTCAAATCTCTCTCTTTGTAGTTAAGTAAACTTGTTTTATTCTTTAATCAAAACTAACCCAGTGTTGTGTTTAAACAAAAATGTGAGGGTAACTCCATTTAAGGTAGTAAACTGTTGTACATTAACCTTTATGGAGGCAATAGACCTCCAATACCTGAACTATTCCAGAGAGAGCTAGACAGTACAGCACACACATTTTTGGGAGCAAATCCAGGACTGGAAATGTGTTGGGTAACCCTGCAAGTGATAACCAAGGCTGGTGGAAACCAGTGTGTGACTGGAGTGTGCTGGCATGCTGCGGCTATACTCAGACACTCATAGGGTGACGAGATGTCCCGATTTTATAGGGACAGTCCCAATATTTGGGGCTGTGTCTTATAAGGCGCCAATTATCCCCCACCCCCTGTCCTGATTTTTCACCATTGCTATCTGGTCACCCTAGACACTGAGAGTATGACCTGCATGCTGTCTGGCTGTTTGTGAAGGCCCAGGTTGCAAGTTACAGTAGCAAAGCATTATAATGTATCCAAGGTTGCAAAGCAGGTGGTGACACAACCCCTCACTGGTCTGGATTGCACCTCCGAATGTCATAGTGGTAAAGCCAGAAGAGCTTGTACATTGCTCAAGGAAACCAGCTTGGAGAAAAACAGTTTAGAAGCTGAATGAGCACAGAATAAGAAACTTACAAGACTAGGTTGCCAGAGCAAATTTTTTTTAAAACTTCTTCATTTTTGGTCATTTCATCTTGCAACCTTAATAATTCATTAACATAAGCTTTTGCATGTGTTCTATAACATAATGGGATAACTTCACGCTAGATGCATAAAGCCAGTAGCCAGCAGACTGTTTGTTATGTTTGTACATTTCCTAGTTCAGTGGCGTTCTGGCCTCTCAGCACTACCTAACACTTACAAGTAGTAGGGAATCAAAGTGATGCTGTAGACATTTGCGATAAAAATGTAGCAATTAGTAAGTCAGAAGGAGTGGGACTATAAAGCAAGGCCATGAGGATCCAATATTCCTGTGTGACACCAACAAAGCAAAGAAAGGAAATCCACAGAAATAAAGACTAGCACTACCTTCCACCTATCCCACTTTCTGCTGCTTTGAGATAAACAGAACAGGCTTAAGTGTTTGGATGGAAGACTATAATAGAAAACCCAGGCACTAGGGGAAATATAATCGATGATTCATAGAACACTCTCCCCTTTGGGTTAGTATAGAACCAAGCTTCTATATGGTGCTAGGGGAGCTATGTTGTTGGAGGTGCCATCTTTCAAATGATCCATAAAACCATGGTCTTGGCCACTTGCACTTAAATAGCCACTGGCACCTTTTCATAGCTGTGCGCCTGAATTCCACAGCAGTAATCACATTCTAGGATTTTCCCTGTAGTCTTAATTGGATATGCTGTTTTCAAATTCCTGTCCTAAACAATATTTTAGCATTGCTGGTGTGCTGTTAAAAAGGTGCCAAATTTTACCCCAGAGATGGCTGCATTTTAATGGTGGGTGAAGTGATTCCTGTGTGTAGGGCCAAATTTTGCTCTGTGTTGCACTAGTATGCAAGGGGGGAAAAGGACTTAGAAAATCTCTCTCTCACACACACACACACACACACACACACAGAAAAGAGCAACACGTTGTGGAGCTGGCAGATGAGCTGGGAAGTGTGTTATGTCTCCAAGGGGACATGCCCAGTGAGTTAGGCAGGGGTCCCCAGATCACTCATGTGTGATGCCTATCAATGGTAAGAACTTGCAAAGTGAGCTCTGCAGCAAGTCCCTCCCCTCCCCATCTCATCCCTGCCATGGCTGGGCAGATTCCTGTAGCAGAGGATGTTATAGGCAGCGTTGCAACAACCAGTGCGGGTTTTAGCACATGGTTTGTAAATTGTTTTGCAAGGATTATTATGCACTCTGAGATCCATCAGGGAAAAAGAGGCGCTAGTGAGTCATCCTTAATGCCAGTTCTTAATATAACTATATAGGTTATTATACAGTATGTATAAAAATAAGGTTAATAAAATGTAGAGACTTTCAGTATGAAGCTGGGAGATATTTGATGGGTCCCAATTCAAAATGTTTTTCTGGTGAGGTCAGGGCCCTAAGAAAAACATTGTACAAGGACACACACAAATATGTGCCGTGAAATTTTAGAAACATGCCCTGACTTTTTAAGCAAGAATAATAATATTGATTGTCATTTATATAGCTCTGAATGTAGAAAAATACCAGGGCACTTTGAAAAGCATGTCTATGGAATATGCCCACTGATTATTAAACATATCACTGAAGATACTGGTACAGTCGCATTATGCACTTACCCTTCATTCTTATTTATGTGCCGTCACTGACAGAGCTTGTAGTACTGATAGAGTTCACCCAACCAGGGCTAATAAATGCATCAGGCAATATTGTTGCATCCAGCAAACAAATTACTCCAGCAGCCAATGTAAGTTCCTGAGGCTAGCTGGCACTTTCTTTGACTGCTGCAGGAGTCAATTCACTCTGCCCATGCCCTGGCCCAGTCTCATTGGCTGCTATGTTTGTGCTTCCATCCTTTCTCCAGTCCCATTGGCAGCCAAAGATTGCTCTTGATGGACCGATATTAGTCTGCTGGGTCTGTAGAATGCCACTAATATACTCAGCCACCCAGGGCTGATCTGATCATTAAAAAACAAAAACATGTCAGGGGGCAGTAGGCAGAAAGATGCCCAGCGTAGTTCTATTGATTTCAGTGGCACTATGACAATTTACACCAGCTGAGCTTCCGAGCCAAGCAGCTGAAAAAAGCTGCATGAAGTTAAAAGGAAAATGTGGTATCTGTCCACACTGAGAAATAACATTGTAAAACAAAGCCTTCTCTTGTTTTAATGACATGGCAAAACTGTAAATAAAGAGAACACTGAAGCATCAATTCCAATCTTGTCAAGCTCTCCAACAGCCCTGAAAGCAGGTAATTATGAATCTTTAAAATGCAAAGACCAATAGACTACTCTCTAAAAAAGAGCAATTGTCATATCCCTAGTGGCTAGATTAATCCCTGCATACCTCACCTCATTGCCTTTACTTAATATTAAGAACGCAATAAAGGTTCAGTTTAACATGAGAATGTTTTTCACATGGAAACAAGATATGGACACTGGCTGATGACTTCACTCCTGTGGCACAATGGAACTCCCATCATGCAGGGAACAGAACTTTCACCAGGAGTGATCTGAGACTCCCCCAGGAACTAAGCACCATCACAAACCTCACTGCTTTCTGCTCCAAGTGCAAGGCACATTTCTTTGACCTTGCCTTTTCTAACAGAAACACAGAGCAATAGGTATATTTTTAAAGAAAGAAGGAAAAAAGAGACACACCAAGCCAAAACAAAACACTCCATTGCACACACTTCTCCCTCTGGAGAGAGAATGACAGAACAAACACCACATTTATGTCACATGGCTTAATGCACTACTGGACGGCGCTCAGATACTACAGTGATGAGCATGGTATGAATACCTATATAGAAAAGAACTGAACTGCATATATAATGTAGCATACACAATGGCTAATGGAATTCAGCAGATCATATAACCTCTCATTGCTTCAGCAGTGGAAAAAGTACAGCAACAGCAGTTTATGGATTATAGTAGTGTTCTCAAAAAGAGTCAGTGCATAGGATAGGAGGAAAGAGGAAATCTTATACTTGAAAAACTATCTATAATCCTCATGAGAATCCTGAATTGAGATATAGGTGACTGCTAAAAACAACACAAAATTTATCATCTCAGACTAAATCCCCTATCATGTATATAGTCAACTAACAACGAGATCTTGAACAGGCATCTATCATCCAGTAGATACAGGATACAGCTTTTGGTGAGTTTCTGCTTCCATGAGGCATCATGACACTAGCAGTTTTCTCTTCTAGGTGGTGGCCAGAAAGCACTGAGCAGGTCTGGGCTCTAGGTTTCACAGAGCCCTATGGGAATTAACAACTGCCTGGAACATATTTAACTCCCTCTTCACCTATCACCAGGCAGTTCTCACAAGTCTGTACCTGTGCCACCTCCTGCCTGCCTGCAATTCCATCCAGGTAACCTTTCAACTCTCAACTGTTTGAGGCTCTGCCACCTCCAGGCTTCACGTATGTGGACTGGGATACCTGGAGTGGAGCCAAAGTTCAACTTTCCACAATGGCAGTGGTGCAGTTAGGGAATTCGGGTGCGATTTACAAGAGTGCTTAAGTGACTTAAGAACATAAGTCTCATTGACAGTCAATGTGATCTTGGGTGCTTTTGAAAATCCCATTCTTCATTCACAGCCATTGGGACTACAGACAGATAATCAGGCATAGTGTTCTAGCTGGTGGATTGGGGTGTGGCCTGCCAAAGCAGGGCTCTATGCAACTGCGTAGTTGCCTAGGCCTCAGTTTTATATTTCCCTAAATTCACTATACCTGAGCAATAAGCGGTCTCAGAAAATAGGCTACCAACAGTAGACAGTGTCTATCATGGGCTTCTTCTACATATTGCAAAACATCAAAACCTCTTGCAACCCTTACTGCATTTTCTGGTTCAAGTCCAGACATTTGTACACAAGTCTGAAGGAGGCTTAGAATCCCTGCATTCCATCCTGCTGTGGCTCCTGACACACTTGCAGCTGCACTAATTGTTCCCATCCTGCCCCACTGGATCTTAGGGGGGAAATATGTGTAATTCTTTCACAGTAGGATATTTATTCAGAGGCAGTTTCCAAATCAGAGAAGCTTCTCTCAGCCATGGCTGAGCTTTTCAGTAAATTTACCCTGTGCAGAACAGCAAATAAAAAGAAAACAAAGCTGAAAGGATCTGAGCTCCAAAACCAGAGACCATTCCACAGCTTGCACAAACTCCTCTCTCCTTGTCTCAGCAAAGAGAATTTAGATTTTATTTTTAAATCTGGGTTCTGTACTTTGAAAAGGGCCTGTTCACCACCATGAAAACCCATGGCCACTCATCTACTGGGGTAGAAAATGATTTGACTGCTGGTCTAGACAGGGCAAAATTGTTTCCAACACTATTTAAAGAAAGAATGCTTTCTGCAAGAGAGGGCTGTAATTGGCTGGCCTGGATTACAACAGCAGCCACAGTTCAGGTGTACAGTTTTGGACCCTGTCTACAATGGTAGAATGGAATGATGCACCCAACCGAGCAGTATTTAGTATCTATTTTCTAACATTAAAAGGCAAGCCCCCTTTCATATTCTTTTCTCTGGGGCAAATAAATAAAGTCTCTGAAGCCTGTCTACTCCAGACAAAGCCAGAAGCCAAAGATAGCCAATTACTGTTGACAGCCTGTAGGAGAGATCCCCAGTTGGTGCAAATTGATGCACCACTGTAGCCCTCCTTTATGCCAGCTAAGCATCTGTTCCTGTAAATTGTGAATCAAATAAGATTTCAGAGCAACATCAATCATCTTTTGGAAACTTGAATTTTGCATAGTAGTTTAAAAAGCCAGTCATAGTAATTACTAAGGTCTTAGCTATTTGTTGTTTAGATTAATAGATTTTTAAGGCCAAAAGCTACCATCATTATCATCTAGTCAGACCTCCTGCCATCGCAGACCATAGATCCTCCCCCACCCACTCCTGCAATAGGCCCATAACCTCTGGCTGAGTTATTGAAGTCCTCAAATCATGATAAAGACTTCAAGTTACAGAGAATCCACCATTTAGTAGGTTACTCTTTCAGTTATTCACTGCCATTTTCTGTTACACTGTAAAGAATATTACTGCAACTTAATGGATTTACAAAGATTCAATGATACTGTCTGGAATGGTAGAATCCCCAAACTGCAGCGAGATTACATTTGTAATCTGTTTGAGACAGATTAAACTCTTTTTACCTGGATGACAATCTGAGGCTATACAGTATTTATGGGCTAATTAAAGACCACTTTTTCTTTTCCATATAAATACAGACCCTTATAAAGTTGGGTATGTTATATATTAGCTATGATTTCTGTGCATCTGCTCTTTGGATGTGCCTATTACTGGTACTTAGATTGTAGAAATAACAATCCCATTCCCAGTAACCCTGTGAAACAACATTTGTTTAAACACTTACAATTTGGGAGTAAACCTGCTATGCAGAGCCCAACACACATTGAGAAATTCAATATGCTATGGTGAATTCCCAGCCTCGGTACTTATGTGGCTACAGCACGTAAAATATACTTTATAACAACATTTAATTTGATATAGTATCCTTCATGAAGGGCATTACAAATTGCTTCAGACAGAGTGAATCACTCATAGCTAAAATAACAATGGAAGGTTTTGAAAGAAAACTCATTTGAAAGGGAAAGTAATGCAGATCTTAGGACTGGAAGTTTTAATGTTAATGCACACCAGAGAGTAAAGCATTTAGAACAAAAATTACATTAATGATACTATCTTTCCAATAGGGACAGTCATAGAGAAAGAGATTTCTGTTAAGTTTTTGCTTCTACACTCTCAGGGTGAAATTCACCCCATGCAAAGGTCCAGAACAAAACTTATACACTAATTAAGACCCACATTAGCCCTATTTTGAGAATTTAAGTGGTGGTTGAATTAGAGCTTGTTAAATATTGTAAAAACACACCTTTCTGTGAGCATTTTGTCAAATGAGGAACTGGATTTTTATTTGACCTGTTAATAGTCACTGTAACATTCACCATCTGTGACCATTCATATATATCAAGTTTCATTCATGTCAAAGTCCATGTAAAGAGAGTTTCAGGTCCAGAGATTCGTAAAAATCAAGAAATAAAATTTGTTTTGTAATCAGACAAAATTCATTTGGGGAGGAAGTGGAATAAGTTTATAAAGGTTAGTTATGTCCAACTGCAGAACAGAAATAATGTCATGTGAATTAGGGGCCAGATTTTCAACAGAGCTTAGGACCAGATTTTCTCTCTCTCTCTCACACACACACACACACACACACACACACACACACACGTGGGGTCAGATTTTTAAAAACCTGAGCACCCATTTAGGCACCTCAGCAAATTTTCAAAAATCCTCAGCACCCACTGTGCCAAACTTCTTTGAAGATCTGGCCCATTATTTTGATGCCTAAATGGGAGCTGAGCTCTTTTGAAATCTAGCACCATTTGTAGTTGCTGAAATCTTTGAAAATCTAGGCCTAGCTGACTAGTGTAACCCTTCTGCCCCTCTGAGTAGGCAGCAACAAGGGCCGGGTTCAGTATCTAAGGGTTCTGTTTCAATAACGCAATGCAAAACCGGCTCGAGCCCCCACCCAGTGACCTGGGACAATTACATACCACCCCCCCGGGCGCCTCTAGGAGGCAATACTTCCCCTCTCACAAGCACGGAGTCTGAGTGTAGCAAAAGCCTTTTAATAAAGGAGGGAAACAATGCGGCATTATGTTGGGGAAACACCACAAATAGGATTCATAACACAAACCATGAGCAAAAGACCCACCTCCAAGTAAGTTTGGCAGTGTCCTTTTCCCCTCAGGGTCTTAAGTCCAATCACCCCAAAGTCCAACAACCCAAAAGTCTCTGTCCCTGGTCAGTGCCGCCCCAGAGTTCAAAAGTTTATTTGCAGAGTTTTACCTCCCCAGCCTGGGTGGAAATGGGGGGGGGCACACGGGGTGTTAAGGGGCACCTTACGTGGTCCAGGGCCGACTGCCCCACCTCTCCGTGGAGTTCTGCTGCAGCCTTCACCACGAACGGCTCCGCTCTACCAGCCGCTCCTCGAGCCATCCCCGCAAACTGCTCCGCTCTGCTTGCTGTTCCGTGGGCCACTCCAGCCGTCCCCACAAACTGCTCCGCTCCTCTCGCTTGCTGTTCCGTGGGCTGTTCCAACCGTTCCACAAACTGCTCCGCTCTGCTAGCCGCTCCACTCCATCAGCCATCCCATGAACCACCCCAGCTGTCCCGCAAATTGCTCCGCTCTGCCAGCCGCTTAGCAATATATCTTCAGGCTCCCCCACTAGTTAACACAGCACTCAATAATTTTAGCTCTTTTAGTGATTTCAGCTCTTAGTGATTTTAGCTTGTAGTAGGGGAGCTCCATTGGCCCAAAGTGAATTCAGCTCAGCAGTCTCTAGCTAGATTCCTAATAGAATCAAAATTAGCTCTGCTATTCAACAGTGAAGAGAGAAGGCAGTGCAAGTGGTGTTTCAGACTCTCAAACAGGGCTCATACCATCAGGTAAATATATCTATCCCCAACCTCTCTCAATTCACTGGGCTTTGGAACCCATGTCCCTTGTCTAGCAAGTGCTACTTAGGTGATGGTGAGACCCTCTGTCATAAAACAGTTTCATTGTCCTTGATTCACATAATCAGGGTAACAACACTTTATTCCTCCTGCCCCAATAACGGAGAAACTGGGGATCCCACAGCTGCCAAAGTGACCATTTTGGGCTGCCATGGGCTCATGCTAGGCGGGGTGGGTGTGCCTATGCAAACAAGATCAGCCCCTGAAGTTCTTTTCCACACTCGCCATAATTCACCACCAGATGTCAGGGTAGAGCTCATCCTGACTCTGCTTACACTAGTAAATGCTAAATATCAAATAATCTACTGAACATCTGCAATGAACCATTCACAAACAATCCAGAGCTTCTTAAAATTATACAGAAAACAAATTCAAATACCAAACATATTTTAAAGGTTGATTTTTTTCTGGACAATCTGAAAAGAGAAAAGAGTCTAAGTTCGTTTAAAAAACTGTTTGTTTGTTACAGATACCGGCTCTACATGTATGGTACCTGATTGTTTGCATAAACCTTGGTGTTAAATCAGAAGGCTTAAGTCTCCTGAATTTTTCTAAATACTAATAAATTTAGGGTAAGATTTGAAAAGCGAAATTGACTGGATGGACAAAGGAGGGAAAGATTTTTTCTGGACAGATAAGGAAGTACAAGTGAAAAAGCAACTCCTAACTACAGAGCCACTGAAGTGGCCATATAGAAGAAACAGATAGGAATGTATTTGGGAATGTAGTTTGAGAAGCAGGATGAAGTAGTTCATCAAAACCAGGAGGACAATTCTGAACTGGTTTCTGAAGGAAGCTGCTTATGGTGACAGGAGTTACATTCAAACATAAAACAGATATTTCCAGGTGTCCCTTTTTTGCATTTTAGACATTTTTAGTCACCTTTTAATACTCGCTGAAAAGAGAAAGAGTTCGGAACACCTTCAAAAATTCAAACTATGTTTTCAGAGTTTAGTGCACAAAAATAGGCTGGGATGGCACTAATATACTCCTCAGGAGCATCTGGAGTTGTCCAACATACAGCATGAAAGCTATCTGAGCAGTGGATGTGTCACAGTTCAGGGCAACTGACTCTATGTTCCCCCTTGTGGTCCAGCAAGGGTACCCACTCTTAGGCTTCTGACTCCCAGCTGTCACCTCTCTTGGGCGGAGACCCATGTCTCTCTCCCTGACCAGGGTTTCTACAGGCTGCACAGTTCCCTGCCTACACTGTGAATTCCCCCATCAAGGCAGATTGTCTAAACAAGTCTCCTTTGCTTTCCCTTCTGAAACAGTACACTGCATAATTGCCCACAGTTACGTTACCACACAGCTCTTTTTAAACAAGCACATTTATTCTTAAACTAAAAACATTACAAGCATATTAAAACAATAAAAGAACCTGTACAAATGCTAATAAGCTTGCCAGAGATCGCCTCCTCCCTCATCCACGAGAGCTCTGGTCAATGTCAGTCCTTCCAACCCTTCCCTAAGAATTCGGTCATCTCCCCTCCACCCCCATCCCGTCCCCTCCCCACCCACCCCTTGGACAGAAGGTCCTGTCCATTTGCCAGATCAGAAAGAAACCCTCGAGTCAGTTTAAACCCAGGCTCTTTATCCAAAAGCCCTTTCTTTGTCTGTCAATCTCTGGAGCATTCACTATGAACTAGTACAGGTGAGCCTCACCAGGTGGTAGTATCCCTCAGGAGGTGTTACAACCTGAGTAAATTTGCCTAATCACGCCGCACTGTTCTCAGTTCCTGGAGGGTCTGTGGTTACCCTCCCAGTGGATTTATATGCAATTCCTGGTCCATAATCATACATAAACTTAATACAGTAAAATCTCCCCTAGATATGGCAAGAAATTGCCATATCTGCCACAGTCTGCCATGCTCTGTTGTGAGAGACGCTTCCAGACCCCAGAGAAAGAGACGCAACAGGACTGTTTATCTCAACTGATTCATGTAAAAAGAAGATACATGAATAACACAATCGGCACTCATCAAATGATGCTGTTAATTTGTTAATGTCATCCATCGACCTGACTTTCTGTGATAGATGCGAGAGAGTTAGTCAACTGCTAATACATTCCAAAATGTTTCAGCTGTGGCATCTAAATGACAACGGAAGAATAGGTTGTTTCCTCCCCCCCCCCCCCCCAATACAGAATAAGTCTAGTAGTACTTGAAAGACGTTTTCTGCAAGTTTAAGTTGCTAAGCAGCTCCTTCCCTCGCAGCAGAAGCAATGCTAACATAATCAGGATATTTGTTTCATCAGAGCAAACATCACCACTCCCATGAGGCTCTTCTGTATTCAGCCAACTGTAGTTTCTATCTTCACCTAGAGTTATTCTATTGTTCCAGCTACTGTTATGCTATACTGAAGCAGCTCCACCAGTGATCGCAACAGTGAGAGAAAGGCATAGGCATTAGTACCATGCTGTCATCTAAAATGACATGGTGGCATAGATACAAGTGACTGCTCTTCACTAGCGCTCCCACCATTGCGGCTGCTCCAGTAGTAGTTTAACGGTGAGAGAACTGAAAAAAAGATGCCAGGTTAGTCAAGCCCAGAAGGGGCAATTCTCATTACAGAAATTTCAGTATGCAGGAGGTAATTTGTCATAGCTTGGCTGCCATCATCCTCACTATGATAGATTAGAACTCAGAGGACTTCAGCTGCAATTTGTTTTTGTTTGCACTGAAGAATACCAGATAGAGTAAATAAAACTGACCCTTCCACTGCCCAGAGTGATCTGCCATCTACTGTGGGTTCATAGCCGTGCCATTGTACAAGCATATTCCTGGTTGTTATATTTGACTTTCCATCCAGCATCAAATTGCCCTTCTATTAAGCAGGAATAATGAAAGTTAAAAGGTAGGGGTGTGTGTGTGTGTGTGATATTTTTAGTGTTAAAAATACTGCATTCCTCCAAGATATTAATAGTCAGGGCTTCCACCAAATGTGCACTATTTTAAGATAGACACTTAGCCCTGATATAACAGCAGTTAATGGTAGAGTTGCACTAAGGGCGAGAATACAATAAATGAGTATTCAGAAGTATATTTCATTATTTTAAACATTTGCATCATCTATATTTACACTACAACCAGAACCGTTGGCATCTGTGCACCTCCTATTGTACGTGCCCCATTTTATTTGTAACTTAGGACACCTCCAGCAATTACTGAACCAGTGAGAAAGGGTCGGAAGAAAAGATGGAGAGGGCACTGGACTGGGATTCAGGAGAGCAGGGTTCAGTTCCCAGCTCAGCCACACACTTCCTGTGTGGCCTTGAGCAAGTCACTTTCTACCATCCCTTGGTCTCCCATCTACACAATGGGATTGTACTTCCCTACCTCAGAGAGGTGCTGTGAGGATAACATTCATTAGCAATTGTTTAGAGATCTGATACTACCATGAGGAGGACCACATAAATATATATACTTCATGTACTGGATCCCACTACCCCCACTTTAAATATTGAGTTCCAGCACTCCCTCATTTCGCCCACAATATGGACTCCTGGGGAATAGCTGGATGGAAGGGAGACTATCAAATCATTAAATGGATTGTGTGATAGCAACACTATGCAGACAGCATGTACATGCCAGCATCTGCCAAAAGCTTTAGATCCATAAACTGAGACTGATATTAAAAAAAAAAATCTCAAGAGTACTTCACAGAATTCACAGTAGTTAGAGGAAACTTGAATGGTTTCCCTGGTTATACAGACACCTGCAAAAGACCTGATTTCACAGCTAATCTGTGAATAACCTGATCACCATTTGCTCTGTGAGCAGCACATCACATTGGAAAGCTTTTCCCAGCTGAAAATAACCCTCTGTCTTTGCAGTTTTTCAATGGGCTGAATTTGACTTTCCAAAGTTTTGCATTTTTAAAATTTAACCCAATACAATAGAGTGAAATACTGTCAC
This sequence comes from Terrapene triunguis, assembly GCF_002925995.2. Lineage (NCBI taxonomy): Eukaryota > Metazoa > Chordata > Testudines > Emydidae > Terrapene > Terrapene triunguis. The sequence continues at coordinate 51,108,315 of NW_020664446.1, read as the reverse complement.
AGGCTACAGAATCCTTCAACACATTGGATTGTTGTTGTAGGGAACTAGAAAGTACTTAACCAAGGGCTAGAGAGGGAGAGAGAGAGAGAGATTTAAAAATGTTTGACTGAAACACACTGCGAAATTCAGAATTAAAAAAACTAAACAATATGTTAAAATTTTCACAATACGGCTTCTATTTGTGTCCAATGCACCTTTCATGCAGACCCTGAAATGGTGACATCAACTAGTATAATTGTAGGAGCACTTCATTAATCATATGTCTTACCCCCAATCTTCTTCACTCCCTTCCATAGAAGGTGCCAAATAATATAAGTGTATATGGTTCAAAGAAGAGGTCCAGTGGTGGCCATCCCAGCCATGATCCATGCTTTGAAATTGAGGATCACATCCCAGAGGAGCTGTCAGTTTTAACATGCACAAAACCCTAAAAAGTTAGTCAAATATGGTGAGTATTTCCCCAGGTTTATATAACGTAGTCTGATGGGAGGAGGCTAGTGTGCTTAGAATAAAATATTGCTCCCTTTAAGAGATTTCTTTAAATCATTGTTAGCTTTGTTGTGAAACAAGGGAGACAGTGGAGAACATGTTGTATTTGCAATCAAAGTCAAAAGGAGACTAAATAATTGATCTTGTACCCCATAGTAGGCAGCTGGATAGTATTTCTGAAGGATGCTGAATGAAGGCAAAAATCAAAAGATGTGTATTTATGTTTTGCAATCAACAGTAGCCAAAAGCATAACATTCTAAAAGCCATAACAGGCTTGAAGCGTGAGATGTAAAGGCAAGGAGAGGCATTAACAAGGAGGAAGGTCCAGGTGTGAATGTGTGCAAGGAGGAGGTCAGTAGGGGCTAGAGTAGTTTCAAGGAGATTGTTACCCTTTGAAGAGCAAGTGATGGGGCAGAAATGAGAAAGCTTTCATGAATCCGTTTTGCAGAAAGGGAAGTTAAGGTGAGCACCCTACCACTGTGGACAGCTAGAAAACTCAAGGAACAATTTACCCTGGTTGGCCTTTCAGATACTGTGGCGAAGAAAACAGGAGGGAATCAGGAAGTATAATTGAACTTTTAATTTATATATAAGTGATATGACAAAAATGACATGCTGCAAGTTAATTTATGCCGACAACCTGGCATTAATGACACAAGCTGTAACACTCAAGGAAGTGGAAGACACCATTAATGCTAAAAAGATGGAAAATTACTTTAGGTACTGGCAGCTCAAACCCAATCTATCAAAAACAGTGTCATCAGTTTTCCATCTCAGCAGTTCTGAAGCTAAGAGAATGCTGAACATAAACTTCTGTGGCAAGGCAATCACCCACACTCCTAACCCCTGCTACTTAGGGGTCACTCTCGATTGCCGCCTTACCTATCAATATCACCTGAAACAGATACACCATAAAACAAAGAGTTTCATTAATACCATCCAAAAGCTAGCAGGTTCTAACAGGGGTTGTGATGATCAAATGCTATGAATGGCAAAGCTGAATTTAATTTATTCCACAGCTGAGTACTGCACACCTGTTTGGGGAAGAAGCCTGCACATGGTCCTTGTCAATACCCAGATAAATGCAGCTATGAGACTTGTAACTGGTGCCCTGAAGCTGACCCTACTGTCTTGGCTTCCAGTCCTCACAAACGTCCTTCCTTCAACCGTCCAGCAAGAGATGGCTACCTTGCACAAGTACAAAAAAGCTCTCACTAACCAAAAGCTCCTGCTCTGTTGTTCTCCAACCTTGTATTCACCAGAAATCCTGCTGGCCATTCTGGTTGGCTGGAGAAGCTCTGCTGTCATTCAACTTCAACCCAGAAGACACCTGACAGATGCAATGGACAGGCTCTGCTGTAAACAACAAGCTCCTTATAGATGATCCCACCATAGAACTGCCTGGTTTTTTTGCTCTGCTGAAGACACTGGACAACCATCAACCATATTAGGATGTTACATGGAAGATTACTGTGCCTGATGCACAAATAGAGAATCAAGAATTCACCATAGTGCAAATGTGCAGACCTCCAAACCATCAAACATATTGTGAACAAACATTTCCAAGATGCACAGCAAAAATGCATTCTACACCTCCTGAAGCCCTCAAATGGATTTCAAACCTTTCTATTAAATTATAAATGTTGCTATTTCCATACAAAAGAAGAACAAGAAGCTTTTTGCATATTGGTAACCCTTTTCCCTATTCCGTGCACCAAATTCATCTGATTTTCAAAGACTGAAAAATTAAAATGACTGTCATCAGCAGAGTTCCACCATGGATTAATTTGGTCTCAGAGGTTTGTGAATCTTATCTCCCCCCATTAGTAACCAATTACAAGTATTGAATTACCCTTTAACCCAATGGTTTTCTATTTTTTAAGTCATGAGGAAATCCCAAAAGAGTAAAGGTCCAGTTTGATTTAAGTACCAAAAGTTCTCATGTTTAATCAAAGTTAGCCAGTCTTCTAGGGTGTGCAAAACTGTGATTGGTCATTTCAAAAGAACAAGCTCTCATGAGAGTGTCAGTACTTCCTGCTGGGAAGTGCAGCAATTTTCTGTCAAAACTCTTTCAAAAGAAAATTAGGTTTTCAACTAAACAAAATTTTTCATGGAGAGTGTCTGTTTTCCTTGACCTTTTTATATTTTGGGCAAAAAACCAAACAAACAAAAAATCCTTTTAGATGAAAATCAATTTGTTTTCAGTTTTTGGGCAAATGTTTTTGATTGCCAAAAATCAAACACTTCGTTTTCAGGGTTTTGATGAAAACACAAAGCTTTCTGTGGAAAAAAAAATTCTCTCCAGTTCTACTTATGCTGGATCAGAAATATTGCAGGTAAAGACTCTTTTCTTGACATTTTTGAACTTCCACTTACAGACTTGTCCAAAATCAAGATTCACATAGATGAGGAAATTGGATAACAAGAAAGCTAAAATATTAACCAGGACTTTAATCAAGACTTGGTGGGGAATGAATGTTCTTATTTTAATGGAATCAGCTCACTCATCATGGTCAGAATTATCTCCTTTAACATATGGGGAGAGGGTGGAGGATTACTGTTTTCTTTATGATAGGTAGATGTTTGCCTGCTACTTGTTGGGGTGGGGGAGGGAGTAATTAGCCTTGTAATATTTTGATGTAGGATAATGTAGATTGAAATATAATAGTAATGGGAAAATTTGAGACGAAAAAATTTGCAGGGGGTAATTTTCTGGAGATATAGGGCTGATTACTGAGCATCTGCAGTTCCAGCTGAAGTCATTGGGAGTTACAGGTATCCAATACTTTATCATCTGACCAACAGTATCCTTTTGAAACACCAAAGAGAAGAGGTGGCTTTCCCTAGATTTACAACAGGTTATTTCCCCCCACTCTCACTATATTAAATAATAAAATAGATATAATACACACAAATTATTGATAATTCTAGTAATTTAAAAAATGTAACATGCTGATTAGTAGGATACAGAACAACCATAGTACAGTTCTGTAGGGGATGAATTATTGCAATTATGAAATCTAGCAATTATATAGAACTGTATGTATGTATCATATGCATTATTGCATGCTTGTTTGTACTAATTGGCAATATTAACCAGCGGTCTCTTGCATGGAAGACAATTTGCATTAGTTATCCACAGACCAGTGTAGTGGAAAGAAGAGTGATAGTGAAGGAAAGACAAAGATTCAGAAAACCCCTGGTAGTTCTTGAATTAGGGTCAGAAGAATGGTGATGTTATGTTGCTGAGATTTTCTAATATGAATAAGGGAAGTAAACTCTCCACTCCCTGAATTACAGTGGAAGTTTGGCACCTAAGCCCTTTAGGTGCCTTCGGAAACCCCAATCTTCATTTTTGTTTTTAAATATTTAGAGCTTCGTTGATACCTGGACAACCCTAGTGATAAATAAATCAACATAGATCTTTAGCTGCACCTATTCATTGATGACTTTCTGAACAACAGGTTTGTGCTTCATATTATCCTTTAACAATAAGAATAAAAGCAAAAATAAAATTAGTACTCTTAGCAAGAATGAGATAAAAACTGGGAGACACATAATTTTGGAAGATGCCCAGCATCTGCAGTAAGGTAACACTCTCGCTAGTGCATATGTTACTGGCACAAATTAAGCCTATGGCAAATGTAGACAGGTGAAGGGCAGAACTTCTGGATGCAAGTCCACCAGTGATACATTAGGTGACAAACTATGGGCTAGAAATGAATGAATTATATCATCTCATCATCAGTGACTGTATGCATGTAGGTGACAGGCTACTAAATTAATACTTACTTTTTGCTGGGGGAAGCTGATTATCCACAGAAATGTTTACACATTATCTGGTCAAACTTTTTAAATTACAGTTTTTCTTTTTAATTAAATTACATTACAGATTTTCTTTTCTTTTTAAATTACAGTTATCACCACTTTTACTGATTCTAATTAAGGAGCTTATTAATTTTTCACAGTACAAGGTCCTTCCTGTTACAGGGAGGCAGGTGGTATTGTGAGTACTGGGTTAGTTGTTGTGATTAATGGTTTGGCTGAGGTTGGATAAACACTCAGAAATTCACATGTTGATCTGGAGATTATCTGAACATTTTTGGTCAAGGTATCAGGCTTAGAATGCCACAAGAAGTAGCTGTCTCACACTATGTTCAGAACCTCCTGGACTTAGGTTAGCAAAGCCCCCAAATAGTTTGGTTTTGTTGTATGTTTTTCCACTTCCAAACCCATAGAACACCAAAGTGTTCAGAGGCCTGCAAATACATTTTTTTCTAAAGGCTATTCTCATTTTTTTAATCCTCAAAAGGGATTCAAGTTTAGTCCAAGTACTGGACAAAGATTCACGTTGGTATTGATTCATAGGGACATAATAATTGCCATACCAGATCAGACCTGTACTCCGTCTAGTCCAGGATCTTGTCTCACACAGAGACTAATACCTAATACTTCAGTAGAAGTTGCAAGGAACTCTATAGTGGACAATTATGAGATAACCTTCTCATAAGGGAAGTTTCTAATCCCTGTCAGTTAAAAGATTGGTTTTTGACCAGAAGCACAAGGGGTTATAGCCCCTCAATATAATAATAATCCTGTCTAATGTAACTGTATATGTTCTCATTATCCATAGAAATGTCTAATCATTCTCTATTTTAACCTTCTACATGTTCTTAAGCCTCAGTGAGTTCCACTGGTTAATTATATGTTGCGTATAAAAGATTCAATTTACTCATCCCAAGTTAATACTCTGGAATTTAAATTCTGCTTTAGGTCACAGGTAAACTGAATTTAGCAAATTTGAGGTGTTTGAATTTTTGTTTCATCCAAAAGGTATGTTCTTATGCTGCCCCGTTTAAGACACCTTGAAAGGGCCTGATTTTCAGAAAGTGCTGAGCACCCATCCTCCAAAACCCAGGCACCCAAATATTGAGACATCCAAAATCAATAGTCACTTTTAAAAACTGAGTCAGAGACGCCTTTGTCTAATAGTTGAATAGCACATACGATGCAGGCCAGGCCTGAAATTCATCAGCAAAGCTCTAGGGGAAAATCTACCTCCACTGCATCTCTTAAGTAACAAACTGACTTTTTTTAATAAATGAAATTACTGTTGCCATATTCAAAAAGAAAAAAAAATAGCTTTCATTTTATAGTTGGTGCCGAAGAAGACAAATATTGGGTAATAAAAACATGTCTGCACATTTGTAACTCACAGAATATTTCTGGAAATTAGTTTCAGCAGTAGTCAGGAACTGTATTATATAAAAGGGCTAAAGCAACTCCTTGCTCCATTGTTGTTATGCAAGATTTTAAACAAAATGCAGGTATGTTCAGTTATTTCACACTTCCACAGTCTCCTTGCCACACTAGGATCCAATGTTGCCATTGAAATGTTGGCAGAGGCACAATTTTAAGATGGAATAATTCACAAGTAATGCAACTCATTAGAATTGCAGATGAAGGACCTTGAAATTCTTAAGAGCTGGAAACATTTATGCAGGTTGTATATGAGGACTTCCAGCCATTGCCTGATTTATTCTTATTTGCTAACCAGGAAAGTCCTTTGGAATGAAATGTAGACTTTAAAAGAATTGCTACCATTCCATCCAGCAATATCATGTCTGGGAGGGAGAGTAGAATGCTATTTTTATTCTCTCTCTCCCCCCTAGAAATAAATAAATACAGATTGTTTTGCTTATGTAGTCTCTGGCTTCATTAGAACTTTAGTACTTGGAATTTTGAGTCAAGTTTGCTGATGAAAGGCTCCACCACTTTTACTGAAATATAAAGTGCTGCCTGTGACAGATATGGCAATTTCCTGCAATACCCTTGAAAAATTTTATAGTATTAAGTTTATGTATTATTGTGGGCCAGGATTGCATGCAACTTCTCTAGGGGGGGAGAGGAGATATGAGGTGTGGAAGTCTAAAGGACGATACTAAAAATATGCCAAACAAAAATGGACTTTGGGGACAATAGGTATGAAAGGGATTTCCTAGGGAATACCTAGGGAGAGATTAATGAAAATTCTCCACTTCTGATGCAAAAACCCAGCCTTTTTTGAAACTATGCCTTGAGGACTGGGTCATAGTCTGCTGATTACTTGTTCCCATAGACTGGAGATCACCTGCTCAAGCTGTGTAAAGAAATGGTTTACCTGCCCAGCCAGGGTTCTGGTTCTGAGACAGCTATGAACTTGTAACCACAGTTGTGGGTTTCGAAGGACTGACACCTACCAGAGCCATAAAGTTGAAGGTGACCTCTGGTGAGCTTTTTAGCATGTGTGCAGGTTCTTTTATTGTTTTATTATGTTTTCTCTGTAATGCTTTCACCTTAAAAGTAATATGGGTGCTTAGAAAGAGCTGTGTGGTAACTTATAACTGCCTGCAATACATTGGTCAGAGCCTCTGGAGGGAAAAGCAAAGTGTAGTAGCTGACCTTTTAGGCAGTCTGGCTTGCTGGGGATATCACAGTGTAGGTAGGGAACTGTGCAGCCTTAATGATTTCCCGGTCAGGAGGTCAGAGCTCTGCCCAGCAGAGGTGACGTCTGGAAGTCAGAAGCCTAAAAGTGGATGCCCTTGGTGGACCATGGAAGGGGAACACAGGTACAATTACTCTGAAACTCTGACTCTGTCGACCACACACAGAAGGCTCTGGTTGAAATTAAAATATGGCTAGTCTCTCAAAGGTGACTCTGTAAAAAACAACAGCATGCTTATTATCCCCCAGTGCCTTTCAAAACAAATTTGCTCAGTTCACAAGTAAAAAGATGATTTTCCTAACTGCCAGCCCTGAAAACTCAAGCTGTGTTGAGTCAAACTGTATTCTTTCAGATGTATGCATCAACAACAGCAATAAATATTGGGGAGTAGAGTTAACCGTTCTGCTAATTATCAGAGGGGTAGCCGTATTAGTCTGAATCTGTAAAAAGCAACAGAGGGTCCTGTGGCACCTTTAAGACTAACAGATGACTTGCATCTGAAGAAGTGAGGTTCTTACCCACGAAAGCTTATGCTCCCAATACTTCTGTTAGTCTTAAAGGTGCCACAGGACCCTCTGTTGCGTTCTGCTACTGATATGCAAGGCAGAATAGAAGCCAACTCACTCTTTCAGAGCTGTGCTGACTCTGCAATGCTCACTGGAGTAAAAAGTGTTAAAATCTTATTTTTGTCACTAAAATAATCAGACATGATTTAAAATACCTGGAAGCATTAGCCTGATCTGGAAGAAAGTGCTATTTTATTTTATTTTATTTTTAGTCACCTTTCTGACTTTAGCTGCAATTTATACTCAGGCAGTTATTAGCAATAAAGAAAATAGAGGCCCTTTTCTTGAAATGATATTTATTATGGAAGGCAGTGTTAGCATAGGCAGTTATTCATAAACCTTGATTGAGACAGGAGGCTCATTAAATTATTTTTGTTGTTAAAAAAAAAACTAATTAAAAATGGGTGCATGGAGCCAAAATCAGCCTCAACTCTGCCCAGTGTAAGTGATTGCCTGGGATCCTGCACTTCTGAAATCACCTGCCCAGATCTGGCAACTCATAGGCTAGCCAAATCAGCAATGGGACAGGAGGGGATGACAGATGACTAGTTATTTTCTCCCTATGGAAACTGGACCAGAGGATAGGGCATCATCGTCATAGCAAATCCCAAAGGCATGTCACCACCTTGTAGATAGAGAACCACCCTGATCGATCTCTAGCTAGATTCTTAAGGTGGTCTGGGTTGATAATCTTCAGTAATGATCTTACTGCACCACTGACATTTTTTGCACCCAAGTGATCACCAGCCATGTAGCGGCATTCCTTGGTAAACATGCTTTTGAATTCATTAGGGCAGTTAGTCACCATCTAGTCTCTTCCTCTTTTTTGACAGATGGGAGCAAAAAGAAAAGCAATTCACAGTCCTACCCTCCAGTCTAGAAACCAGACTCCTTGTCTATCACAAAACTGGCCCTACATGAATATGGGTAAAACTGTAACGTTAAAAGCACTGGTCTGACTTCACTATAAAATGCTGTCACCAATCCCTGTGGGTTCTGTCGGTTCAGATTTTTGGTAGACACCGTGTCGAGATTGAAAATTTCTAAAAGTTCTCATAATTTTATACCTAATTTACTGGAGGGAACAGGTGACCCTTTTATAACATATTGCTTATCTAATCTTTTCCCTTGTTGTGTTCTTGCATTGGGAGAAGGGCTACCTGCTATGACTTGGAGAGAAATTTTAGAAAACCATGATGCTTGGTGGAAATGAAAAATGCAGGAGTAATTTATCCAGGAATAATACAGTGCATTAAGGAGACAAATATGACAATATTTATTTTACTTTCTTCCTCGCAACGCTAGATTACACTGGCTCTGTGATTATATTCCATTAGAAACATGCATTAGTATCCCCCCTCTCTGGCAATATAACAACATTCCAATTATTAGTACATGCACATTGAGAACTGTGTCCAGTTTTTGGTGCCAGAGTGTAAAAATACATTGAGAAATGGCAAGAAATTCAGAGAAAGGTAAGCAAAATGGAGGAGGACTTGAAAAAATTCTCATACCAGTATGAACCAAGACTGAGAGAATTACACAGGTATGATTTAGGGGGAAAGGAGACCGAGAATTGACATGAGAAATGTATCTAAATAGCTTACAATGTTTACCTGTAGGAACAGTTAGATAAGAGAATAGTCTTCCAAAGCCATTTATAAAAGCTCTGTCACTGGAGATATTCCAAGATAGAGTAAAGCCCTTGTGAATATTCAGTAAAGATGCTCTTGCATATTGCATGGGGTGGACTGCCAGATCTTTTCCACCTTAATAATTGTGACTACTGTACATTAAAAAGTTTGAACTGTGATCCTTATGCATAACTATGCCTCTGTTAAAAATGAAAATTTAATTCACAAGAAATGAATCATCAGTTCTGAGCAAACAGATGTTCTCCCAGTACTTGAGTTTTCACCATCTTAACCCTGTCCCTTTATGAATTATGAAGCTATGCCTTGTATTTGGCACTACTTCAGGACCATAAGTACAAGTCAGAGCACAAAGTTGAGCAGAAGCAGAAATATACTTTAGCAATGTCTTTTTATTCCCAGGCAATTAACAAACTGAGAAGATCCTTGGACCCACTTGAAACTAATGCAAAAATAAAATTTTATTACATAAAAGTATGAAAAATTTCATCTCCCAAAGCAGACTAAAAAGCAATGTATTTGCATAAAATATACTCTAAAAAGAACTTGTGGAAGGTACAAGATTGACAGCACTAGAGTCTGAAGTTCTCGATCAGTAGAATAGATTCATGAGCAAAGGTAGAGGAAATTTGCTTGCATGGTTACATCTCTAGTGCATCTCATTCACTCCTGACAGGAAGAGACCAGCTCAAGTGTTGAAAGGGTAGGATTAGTTCCAGCACTCATCCAAACCTTCCCATCTCTGTTTAAAATGCCAAGAGGAGTGTAAGTATATACCAGTTGCAATGTGGGTTCCTGTTAATTGGGAATTAGATTGAGACCATCAAAGGCCACTCAGTAGGTAACTTTTGGTCACTACTAGCCTGGGATGAATTCAAAGCAATGGCCATTTTCAGTTTTTAGTCTTACAGTGTTACAAATGATATACTAATAGTACACTGTGTAATGCTGGTGTAACCCACACACCTTCTGGGTATCGTGTTCTGTCCCATCTAGTGGCACCAAGACCACTTGGAGAGAGAGATAAAATGAGTCTGTTCTACAGCCTTAGCTAACAGCCAGTTGGCTTTTAGCTCATGCAGTAAAGGGTCATATGCTCTAAGCTCCAGAGGTCCCAGGTTCAATCTCGCCCGCTGACGACAGGGTCTGTCAGCATTACACTTGCAGACCAGGTGCCAGCTCCTGTCAAGACTGCAGGCATTAGCTAAGGAATGACAAACTCATAGCTGGAGACCAGACTAGTTCATATGTATGTTAGTTTTACTCAAAAGAGGTATTTTTTTTTTTAAGAATGTCTTTAGTGTTTAGACTTTATGAAATGCTTGTAAGATGCTGCATGCATTAATCTCACTTGTAATGTCTGTATTCCATGCTATAAGAAAATATCTAAACTTTACTTTATAACTTTGGAAGTGTTTGCTCTGAACTTGTGAGCCCAGGCACGGGACTCTCTCTCTCACACACACACACACACACACACACACACACACACACACACACAGCACCCATTCCGGAGGGCTATCAAACTTTAAGTTGGCCATTATAAGACAAAAGCTTTGTTAATTGCCCCATCCACCCATAGAGAAGTACATACAGCCTCAGCCCACTGCTTTGAATGCTGGAAAAGGGAAATAAAAATAGTTGATGTGAAGATTTGTGATCTCTTTGGAGTTTGAACTCTCACAGGACCAGAGAAACTAAAATGAAGCCAAAGATCCCCAGGGGTTACCTCCTCGGTCTACCCTGAAAGACACTTTGAATTGACAGATCAGTACACCTCTGTCACTCTTAGATGGTAACTCCTTTTATTTAAAGGTTAAAGCATGCAAACCTATACATACAATCTCTCATTTCTTTTTCCTAGTTAATAAAACTTTAGATAGTTTATTAAGGGATTGTCTTTGGTGTAAAATCTTGAGTACCGAGAGGTCTGGGGACTGGAAGCAATCTGAATATGGTGTGATTTTTGGTGTAAGTGACCATTTATCACTAAATCCAATCTGCCTGGGTGGCAAGATAGACTAGAGTATCTAAGGGGTCTGTGACTCCATGGGGAGACTGTTATAGTGATCCCGGAGTTCACATTTGTTAGTGGCTTGGTGAAATCTTATTATAGAGCATACCACTAGTTTGGAGTGTCTGCCCTGTTTTTGACTGTCTGCCCTGAGGCAGGCACTCATGGTCATAAACCACTCACTGACACTATAGAGTAATGCAACAGGCCTTATGGACACAGAAATAGCTCATATACCACTTTGGATATCAGAAGCTCCTCATTCAACAAAAGCAATTATACACATGCTTAACTTTTAGTACTCCACTGGAATTTACTACATCTATACAGTAATCATGAAGAATATGGTATTGCTTAATCTGAAATAATAGTCACATAAATATATGTATTTCATATGGACATGTTTAAATGCACAGATACAGGGTGTTTGCTTGCACTTATAACTTGTGTTCCCCTGCCTCTCCATGAACTTTTAACTAATGACTTGGCCCAGAGAAGAGTAGCTCACTTAATAGAACACAATGATCCTAGATGGTTTGATTGCAAACTTTATTGAAAGGTACCAATTTGAAGTCTGCTTTATTTAATTCATTGCACCACAATAGTCAGGGAGGAATGTAATCTCACACCTCTAAAAGTAGACTCTCTTCTTCTCTAGTAATATTGTCAATGATCTAAACACCTAAGAGTTTATTCAGCAAGAGTTACTATGCTCACCATTGGCCAAAGAAAAGGCAAACTAAATGTATTTCTGAATAATCCTCAAGGTAAAATGTAAATTATTCAACGAGAAGCTTCCAGTTAGATGAATTTAGCACAGCTCCTACTGCCTAAGCCAATAGAAGGTTCACGTTTGTATCACCTAGTAGAGCCAGTGTCTTTGAACCATAAGGATCCCCATCACAGCTTCAGTTGCAATGATGTGCCACACACACACACACACACACACACACACACAAACAAACAGAGCCCAGCCACCTGTGAAAAGACCCTGGTAATGGATTAACTCTTGTCTTTCTTCTGGATACTTCTTCATGAAACACAACATGAGATAGCAAGTATGGTGAATGCTACAATTGCATTCCCCTTCCCTCAGAGGCTATCACTTTGGTGATGCTGTGAGCTCCAGATGACCCATGATACTTGATTTGTCTTTAAATGCATATTCTCTATAACAAAAATTTCAAGGGCAAATATTTTAATGAAAAAGAAACACCACAAACAGCAATGTTAAGTCAGTATTTTGTGGTGGAATCTCCTTTCTTGGAGGTTTTTAAGGCCCGGCTTGACAAAGCCCTGGCTGGGATGATTTAGTTGGGAATTGGTCCTGCTTTGAGCAGGGGGTTGGACTAGATGACCTCCTGAGGTCCCTTCCAACCCTGATATTCTATGATTCTATGATGGCCCAGAATGAAGCAAAAAAGGGAGGACATTTCATCTGAAAGCATTTTCAGCAATTGTTATAGTTTTATAGGCTGGATTTATTCTGACCAATTTAATCCTGTTTTCCTCCAGTTCCAGTAACAGTCCAGTTTATCCAAAGCAAAAACAAAAAACAAACCCCAAACAACATACTATAGATTGTTCATCAAAATAAAAGGTTAAAGAGAAGAACAGAGTTAAGGAAGAAGCAACACAGAGGGAGTGGTTTGTTCAAAGGATTGATAACAGGCTATAGAGCCTTTAGTTTAAAAGTCTCTTAGGACAATACTAACTGCAAATAGTTGGCTGAGTGAAGAGAAGTTTCACGCAACTTAACATTTCTCTCGTTGTCCTCCATTCTCTCCCCAGCCTCCACTAGAGGTCCTATGTGACCCCATCTCCCCCTGTATACCTGGGGCGGTATGTGCCATCCTTTTACCCCACGCTTTTTCTCCTATGCCAGGTTTCTGTGTCTTGCCCCCATTCTCCCCTTGACTCCCCAACACCCATGCGTTTTTTCCCCTTTCTCTTTTCTCCTTCCTTCTTTCCTCTCTCTTTCAGGGGGTCAGCAGGCAGAACACTACTGATTTTGGTGAAAATTGGAAAAATTCAAAGAGGACAATGGGAGATGCAATAAGGAACATCTGGTTAGCAGACCAAGCTGCTTCAACCACCTCTGTAATTGTCTATAGATGATTCAAGGGTCCATAATAATAAATCACTCCCACTAGCAGGTAGATGTAGCTTACCTGCTGAAAAATACTGGACAATACATGCACAAATGCCTCATGGGATACCTCACACAGAGGATACTATAGAAACCCTGAAATGGAACACATGCAAATAAATAAATAAATAAATAAATAAATAAAAGAGAGAGACACTACATTGTGAATTGATGTTAATAGGAGCAAATGAACTAGTGCAGACGTCATCCTCACATCTTCCCAATATTGCCAACTCTTGTAATTTTATCATGATTCTCGCTAATTTTTCATGTTTTCCTTAAAGCTGTTGGAATCATGCTATTACATGAGAATCTCAGCTTTCATTAAAGATTCTAGTCCTCATGGTTGCAGAGAAAAGCTTGAAAACATGGAGCAAATGCACCCTAAAGGCTCAAAAGCCTGAAGGTAAAGAAAAAGAACCCAACATTTTTTAAATACCTCATTATTTTTAAGACAATCTCATGATTTCTGGGAGCTGGACTAGTGATTTTTTTGAAGTTTGAACTGTCTTGCTGATACTGGAAGGAAAATATAACAGATGGCTCTACTTTAGCTGGAGCTAATGTATGTTCCCTAATGCAAATATTGCAACCAGCCATTACAACTAGAGCTAGTCTGAAACATCATTCCATCAGAAAACATCAATTCTTCTTGTGGAAAGTCCTGCTGCCTAAATCTTGGCAGAAAACCTGGCATGGTTCACCTTATTGCATAATCCACATTGGAGTCAATCTGCAAAACCACAAATCCTTTTACCTTCCAGAAGTTACACACTGCAGAAAAGGTGGTAGCTCACAATATCTGGCACAGCCACTTAATGGCTCCCTTTTAGGAAACTAGACTATTGGCTGCAGTTCCTAGCCAACATAGTTCCTTCTGTTCTGTGACATACAGCAATTTCCAGAAAGTCTTTTGGCAATTTGGACAAAGAGACTGTTAGCAACTTCAGCGTGTCATGTTAAGGTTACTCTCCAAAGCAAATTGAGAGGGGGAGGGAGCGTGTGTGTGTTCTGGTAACTGAAATTCTTTCTAATGGATCTAAAAGTGCTGCTCGTATAAGGAGCGATTAAAAGCCTCCAGTATCCACTCAGTTGTACGTTACTAAGGGTCACGCACAACACCCTTTCCAATTCATGTTGTTAATGGAGTTTCTTAGGAATGAGACAATAGAAAGCAGCTTTCAACCTTCTTCCTATTTTCTCATTGAGCACGAATCTGGTTATATAAACCTCTAAGCACAGAATTACAAGTTTTGAACTAACAGTCTGAAGAGACAATATTAAAAGTGGTCTCAAATTGGATGTGAGAAATTTCTGCTGGCAGAACATCACAGGCAAGAGGATCAGAGGAGGAGTGTAGCAAGGTGCACGCTGGGCCCCTCTGGTTTCAGCCCCTGTGGCCCTCTCCAATCAGTCAGGAACTCCTCAGCTTGATGCAACATCAGTGTTTTTTATTTACAGTTGTTTTCCCGCCACCTCTTTCCACCTATATACAGGTTTCTCAGCCAACTTTGCCAAGCGCAGGCCTGGCCAGCAACAGACCAGAAGGCTCCCAGCTCCCGCAGGGCAGGGCAGGGCAGGGCCGGGCCGGGCCGGGCCGGCCGGCTTGCCTGCCTTTCTTTCTCTCCCTCCCTCCCCCTCTTCTCTCTGTCTTCCTCCCAGCCTTTATAGCCCTGGCTAATGAGGCTGGCAGGTGCTGCCCGTTACCAGGCAGACACAGGGCTATCCAACTATTCCCCTTGATTGGGGCTGGAGTGGCAGGGGCTGATTAACTGCTTCTCACTCAGCACTCTGTCACACACCTCCCCCTTAAGCAACCTCTAGGTTTGGCCTAACCTGGCCTCTTCTCCCTCTACCGGGGGAGGGGGTACTCCCTCACCTCCCACTGGATGGTCTCCAGAGTCATCCTTGTGGGGTTCGTTCACCCCCACCCACAGAATGTACACTGGGTAGGGGATGGACGGCCCCACAAGTCCGCTGCCACCCATAGGTCTTCACACCAGTCACAGACTTGGGTTTGTTCCCTCGGCTGCTCCCCTTTTTTCCCTGGCAGGGGATCAGGGTTAGTCCAGCCTTCCTCCAGGACACCCAGGGCCTCGGGTTCTGGTATCCTGCCCAGGGGTTCCACAAGAACATATTGGGTCAGACCAAAGGTCAAGCTAGCCCAGTATTCTGTCTTCCGACAGAGGTCAATGCCAGATGCCCCAGAGGGAATGAACAGAACAGGTAATCATCAAGTGATCCATCCCCCGGTGCCCATTCCCAGCTTTGGGCAAACAGAGGCTAGGGACACCATCCCTGCCCATCCTGGCTAACAGCCATCCTCCATGAATTTATCTAGTTCTTTTTTGAACCCTTTTATATTCTGGGCCTCCTTACCTGGGGTTTTTGTTTTGGGTCACTCCCTGGGTCCCTCCCACTCTACTGCTTGGGTTTCCTTACCTGGGGGGTTTATTCTGAGGCACTCCTTTGGTCCCTCCCCCTCTGCTCCTTTTCCTTCCCTATTCGGGCTCTGTTGTGTAGGTTTTTTTCTTGTTTTCCCTGGGAATCTTGGTCCTCCCCCTCACCAGTGTCCACTAGTGTAGGGGGTTCTCCTCCCTTCTTCGGGGTCCCTCCCCTTTTCCTGCCACTGGGTCTCCTCCTACTGTCTCCCTTCCCTTTTAGGAGGGAGTCTCAGTCTGTCCCCAGTACCACTGGGTACGGTAACCCCTCCACTACCCCAAGCCATTTCCAGGCAAATCTGCCCCATGGTTCCAGGGGCACCTGGGCCATGGGCAGTGCTTTCAACCCCATGGATGCACTCTAGCTTTATCTTCGCCCCAGGGATAAGCCAATGTGGATTTACCAGCCCCCTCTGGATGAGCGAGCAGTCCGAGGCTGGAATAGGTTACCTAGGGAGGTGGTGGAATCTCCTTCCTTAGAGGTTTTTAAGGTCAGGCTTGACAAAGCCCTGGCTGGGATGATTTAATTGGGAATTGGTCTTGCTTTGAGCAGGGGTTGGACTAGATGACCTCCTGAGGTCCCTTCCAACCCTGATATTCTATGATTCTATGAGGCTGTGTCCACCAGGCCCCTCTGGGGCTTCCTTCCCACTCGCACTGGAATGGTGATTGGTCCTCACCCATTCCCCCAACATTAGTCCAGCTTCAAAACTTGACTAGGCCACATTCCATCTCCGGGCAGTCCCCCTTTTTATGTCCTGGCCGCACACACTGCCAGCACACGAGCTGTCCAGGGTGACTGTGGGCTCCCCTGGTCTCCTCCTTCTTCCTCTCCAGGCCCTTCCCGGGGGAGGGTTTCTCATGGGGTTTTCCCCACTCTAGGTCCCAGCAGGACTTTCTTTTGGGGGAAGTCCACTGCCACGTACTCCTCTGTTAACTTAACGGTGTTCCTCCACAGTGCCCAGCTGGTGTTGCCTTACCCAGACTCGCATGTTCTCTGGGAGGCCCTGTAAAAACTGCTCGAGGATCACCTGGTCCATGATTATCCCAATCATTTGAGTATCCAGCCGCTACCAACGTGTGGCCTAGTCGGTCAGCTTCTGGGCGAAGGCTCGGGACCTCAACCCCCCGCATCCACTGGGCCAACTGAAACTTCTGCTGGTATTTCTCCGCTGACAGCCCTACACAGTCTAGGACGGCCAGCTTCACTGCCTCATAGTCTTTGGCCTGGTCGTTGCTCAGCATCATATAGGCGGCTTGACCCTCGCCAGCCAGATAGGGAGCCAGTTGTAGGGCCCAGATTGCCCTATTCCATCCGGTGCCCATGCCTACCCTCTCAAAGGTGCAAAGGAAGGCGTCTGGGTCATCGGCAGGGCCCATCTTATACAGGCCTAACGCTGTCACGTGGGTGCTCTCACCTCCTGGGGGACTCACCAGTCTTTGTAGAAGCTGCTGCTGCACACTGGCCTGCTTCTTTATAAAATCCTGGAGAGTTTTCTGTTGCTCTGCCTGCCAGGCAACTAAGGCCTGCCTCTCTAGCTGGTGGGATTGCTGGAAGGCTTGCCGTGCTTTCTGCATCTCCTCCTGTTGCTTTGCTAGCCACTGTAGGGTTCCCTCCATTTCTGGGCTGCCAAACTCTTGTGCTGACTTCAGGTCCCAGACAAGCCCCCACACGTAGCAAGGCGCACGCTGGGCCCCTCTTGCCTTCTCCAATCAGTCAGGAATGCCTCAGCTTGATGCAACACCAGTGTTCTTTATTTACAGTTGTTTTCCCACCACCACTTTCCACCTATGTACAGGTTTCACAGCCAATTTTCCAAGTGCAGGCCTGGCCAGCAACAGACCAGAAGGTTCCCACCTCCCTCGATGCATGGCCTTTCTCTTTCCCACTTCCTCCATTCTCTCTGGTTTCCTCCCAGCCTTTATAGCCCTGGCTAATGAGGCTGGCAGGCGCTGCCCGTTACCAGGCAGACACAGGGCTATCCAACCAGCCCCAATTCATTCCCCTTGATTGGGGCTGGAGTGGCAGGGGCTGATGAAGTGCTTCTCACTCAGCACCCTGTCACAAGGAATATTGGAGGGATTCAGGAAAGCAACTGAGTTCTCCTTGTAGTGGTTAATATGACCTTAGAAGTGTTCATGAATGTTGTAGCTATGTTCACATTTCTTTATTAAATGTACAGTATGATCCAAGTTATTGTTATGTAAGCTGTATAAACATGACACAGATGTGATCTGCATGGGAAGATAGGCTCAGTAGATTTAGATGGTGAACGGTCTTTGACCTTTACCATTATAAAGTTAATCCATGTTGCCCATTGTTCTGACCACATCCTGCCTGATCTTCAAATCCTTTCACTGGCTTCCCCTAGTATTCCATATCAAATATAACCTCCTTGTCTTTATCCTTCAGCGCCCTACCCACTTCTACCTTCCTATCTCTTTTTGCTCTTCCCAAGTCATGTAGCTAACAATCATTCTTCTCACCCCCTTGTCTCCAAAGTCAGGGAAGTGCTTTGAGATTGGAAGTACAACAGTTACTGGGAGATGGTGAGAAATTTTGTATTTTGGGAGATCCCAAGCAGGGTCACAGTACCCATAAAACACAGAAAAAACTTTTCGAAAGGGAATAGCGGAATTTGTATGTTCTCTCTCTCTCTCTCTCTCTCTCTCACACACACACACACACCCCTGCCATTACCTGATGCTGTCACGTCTGAGAAAATGATTTAAAATGACTTTGGTTACCCTTCTGACCATATGGGGGGTAACAACAGCCAATCAGGAAACCAAAAACAATTCCATGTGATCCATCTCGAAATACCAGCTTGAAATGCAAATAAAAGAATACTCATATCCACATAAATCACTTTTTGGAGTTTTCCTAATAGCGAAGTTTTTCCTTAGAGATTACATGTGGAAAAAAATCTCAATTTTTTTAAAGATTTATTTCCATTTTGCAACATTTTTTCTAGCTTTAAAAATGGGCACTTTTGTAAAAAAAAATTCTTTGCAAAACTTTTACCCAACTTTAAATTCAAGTTGGACTACATTTGAACAAGAAATGTGCAATTGTTTTCCCACAAACAAATAAGCTCCATGTATTCTGACTGTATGGAATTCGGAGGTAATTCTAGCAAGGTATGCTGCATTAATTCTATACTGAACATGAATACTAGAATCAGAAAAATCCAACTTTCCCACCATTTTTGGTGGACCCCATGTTTCTCCCTAAGATAATACACAGTACAAACTAATTTATATCCTTGGTTTCTGTCACCAGCCCCAGCAATTTATTCCTTATGTATATTCTCTTTTGTACAAAATAGTTTGAACCAAGTTTCCGATTTTCTTCAAGTTTCTCATTTTTATATAGCCCCTAGTTTTTTTAATCCTATACCATTCTTTATTATCATCTATCCTGCAGTAGCACCGAGGCCTCAGCTTCATTGTGCTAGTCACTAGACAATCCATCGTGTCCCTGCCTCAAGGAGCTTACAGTCTACTATAAGATGAGACAGCGAGCAGATACACCAAACCGAGGGCATTAGGGAGAATGCAAGTTAACAGTGAGATGATTATGAACAGCTTGATAAGCCATGGTCACAGTACACCAGCAGCCTAATCGTGTCAGATTTTTGCAGGCATCACAGCAAAGGTGAGTTAGGAAGGGATTTGAAGGAGGACAATATCAGCACAAACAATTCCTCGCTATTAACTTTTCCAAGTACTTCCCTAATTGTGACAGCTTTTTTAAGTTCAACTTCAAGTCTCCTCCCACCTTTCTTGATTTTTCCTCCTAATCTGGACTCTTGAGATATGGTATCAGTGCATAGCACTCTGTCCAAAGTAATTCCATCCATGATGTGGTATGGTGATTACCTTTGCTCAAACCACTGTCTGGATGATTCCCAGGTGCCTCTTTCTCCTCAGAATAGAAGTAATATCTTGAAGAATCAGAGGCACAGTGTGTAGACATCTCATCTCAGTCAATCACCTGCAGAGCTCAGTAAGAGGTTCCTAACCCCATCCCCAATTCAGGGAAGAGGGGGGCAATCTCCTTCCTCTGAAGCATTAGGGATGGCTATTACTGGAGATGAGACATTGGACAGGGATGGCCGGACCTCTGAGATGCTACCCAGTATTCTCCCTCAGGTGCTTGGCAGGCTGGTTCTTGCTCACGTGCTCAGGGTCTACCTGATCCCCATACGTGGATTCGGGAAGGAATTTTCCACAGGTTAGGTTGGCAGTGATCTTGGGGTGAGGGTGGGTTGCCTTCTTCTGCAGTGTGTGGGTGCAGGTCACGTGCCAGGATTATCGGGGCATATCTTACAATCATTGCAGTGGCAGGGGCTTGGGCATTGGCGTACCTCAGCCCCTCCTAGCCTCTGTCTGTGGCACATAGTCTAGTCTCCTGTGGGTTGTGATACTTTGGTCTAATTTCAGTTGTTGGGTTTAGTATGTGGGTGCTGGGTGGTGTTGATGGTTTGTTATATACAGCTCATGATTTTTGTCACTGAGTTCAGCAAATCCTGCTTAATTGTCTTGCTGTTGCTTAGTGAGCTCCCTCTGCGGCGGGATCATTGGGGATGGAGGGAGGAAAGTTAGCACCTCACACGTAGAAGCTGTACTCAGTTCTGATATTTATAGCAACCTGTAAAGTCCACACGTGACTGAGTAAACGTACCTATCATAAACTATAAAAGCTGGTTCTGGTCCATGTTTGTAATGCATTATGGGTATTTCCTATCAAGCTAGTAAAGTGGGTTAATACTGGGAAGAGAACTGAAACCATTCTTTTGGCTGCGGCCTCAGATATGATCTGGCTCAGTTCCAGGACAAGATGGCAATCCTGGCGGCATAGCATCAATGCGTATCTCCTACCTACATGCAAATCTTCCACCTACAGTCCCAATCATCCTCTTCCCCATACACAAAATGCCAACCTTCACTGCCTGCAACCTTGCCAGCTGGTGTTCGCTCTGTATGGTGTTAGGATTAGTCCTCATTGGGGGCAAAGGGCAGTTTTCTCAGTGACAACTACATTTATAGGACCAGATCCAAAGTCAATTGAAGTAAATGAAAGGCATTTTATTCACTTCAGTGGGTTATGGATTAGGCCCATAGTCCTAAAACCAGTTTCAGCTGCTATCATGGTGGAGTGGCCCAACTGTTTCAATGTAGGATCTGCTGACAACCCTTTCCCCTTATTGCCTTTCTGTGGTCAGCTAAGAGAGAACTCCTTGAGAGAACAGAAAAGCTCTGTCTAGTTTGATTGGCTGGGCATAATATGGCCAGCTAGCCAAAAACATAGGTCATTTGCCTTATAGGCCAAAAGGCTATAGATCATGCCAAGCATCCTGAGCCTGCTGCTGCTGCGACAGCAACTCTGATCATGTTGCCTTTTTTCCCTCTCTCCCTTTTATCACATTCTAAAAAAGGTACCAAGACTTTTAATTAGTGTCACCAAACCCATGCAAATTAGCTGAAAGCAGCTTTTCTGTCACTGATCACTGCATCAAGACGAGCTATTAGGCCTGATGTTTCCTTCAGGCTGTATTCCTTTGATTAATGCAGCCACACAATTATTTTTTTGAAAGTGTTGCATAAAGCACTCCTATGACAGGAATTGATTTATAAATATAAGATAGAGATTAAGAAGGGGAGGTGGACTTACAGCAAGGAAAAAGAAACCTAATGAGATTCATAACTGCAGGCTGAGGCCATCCTCAAACAGGCTGTGCAACTGAAACAGTTTATCATTGGCTGTGGTAATGGGGATGATCCATCAAAAGGCAGGTATAGGTCAGCAATACTTTCACTCTAATGGGGGTGCCTGTTAAAATTCCTTAAAGGACAGCAGCCGTGTTTTATTTCTGAAATATTTGGAGACCAAGCTCACTCATTCTCCTCATCTACTGATGAGACCTGCCCAGTGGAAGACACTGACCTATATGATATAGATCTGTGGTGATTAGCCCATTTAGGGCACGTATGAAAAGACAGACAGCAAGCACAAGTTTAATAATTTATCCTAAACCACTAGTATATATAAATGTACAACCTACATGGACAGGTGCAGAACTAAATACACACTGGCAGGAAATACAGTGCAGTCAGGCTCACACAAACAGATTTTGTTCACCATGTGCTCCCCAGTCTGTCACAAGAGGAGTCAGACCTATTGGTCAAAGCAGGAGTTGGGAGTCAGGGCAAACCAAGAGTCAGGCATCAGGAGGCGAGCAGGGTCAGGTTACCAGGAGGTCAGGGTCAGGTTACCAGATTATGGACCGCAATCAAAGAACAAAGCCAAGTACAAACCAGGGTCAGAAGCTGGAGTCTAGGGTCTATCAGGAGCAGGAGACATGCATGAAGTCTGCAGTTTTGCTCAGCAAGCTTCCAATCATGGCTTCCTAGTTTAAGTATTGGAACCAGTCAATCAGTGGTCTATAAGATTCTGCTGGGCTGTACTTCCTACTGAGCCCAGCCCCACAGGGTCCTCCTGTAGGAGCCCAGTCTAAGCCACCAGGGACAATACCGTGGCGGCAGCATCACAGAACCCCCATGGTCCAACGCTGCAGGGTTTTTACACTCTCTCTCTCTCTCTCTCTCTCCCAGGTCATTTTCCTTACTGCTGTTCTATTCTTTTTCTAAAGCTTCCTCTCTCCTGCCCCTGCTCTGCTCACTGTTCCACTCTGGCAGCCAGCATAACATTTGGTTGGCGGGAGGGTGCTTTATTATCTGATGGATGCCCCTGTATTTGCAGTAGTTGAATGTGCTCAGCAGAAACAGCCACCAACCCAACCCTTGCCCATCCCTCTGACCCAAACTAAACCCAGTTTTTACAAGGGTCCTCATGGCTTTGCACAGCAGCCAGAGACTTTATTGGAACACATTCTTCAGGGGCTGTATGCTCAGATCCCATTTTATTCTATTGCGGCTCTGTGGGGCATGGAGGGTAAGTGGGGAAGGAGGACAACTACCTTATCCAGCACTGTGTGTTTTATTATATCAACAGAGTCCTTTTCTGTAAAGTTTAAGTCTTTTTTTAGTGTTTGCATGACTCCAGTTCAGCATGAAAGGTGAAGAAAGCCGTCTTCCTTGTTTGAACCCCTTGAAGAATCTCAAGGATCTCTCTTATGTGAGGCTGGCAACACATCTTCAAAAGATTTTAAAGAAATAAAATCCTTCACCAGAGTTTTAAACTGAATTATTGAAAATACGTAGCTATTTTTTATTTATCTTGTTGTCAGCTGATCCAAGCTTGCTCAAGCTGTCTGCCGCCCAACAGCGAGCATTTGGGCCAGCTTCCTTAAAGCAAAACCATATCTAACCTTCAACCTACCCTTTGCTTAATATATGTTTATTTATATATGAATGAATGAATGAATGAATGAGTGGAAAGTTGCTAATTATATATATAAAATCATCAGCAACTTAGCACTCTCTCTGTCCCACACTTTACATTTTCAAACCTGGGTCACCTCACCATATCAACTGATTTTCAAAGTATTAAACTTTACTGGGAAAGGATTCAGTCCTGCTGTCACATTGAGGTACTTCTGGGCTCCCATTAACAATAGAAAGCCATCCCCACCTGTAACAATGTTATTGTCTCCAGTATGATCTAGTGGGTAGCACATTGGCCTGAGACTCAGGACATCTGGGTACTCTTCCTGGCCTGTTGTGTAATTTTCAGCAACCCAATTCACCTCTGGTCCCCCCACCCCCTAAAATGCAGACAATGACACCTACTCCTTTTTATCTTTGATATCTATGGATGAAAGAGCTAGGTATTATTGTTATTTATTGTACCACTGGGTATGGGTCAGAGAAAGTTAAAGCAAAACATAGTAGTTCTGGCATCCATACAGGAATAGCATAAGGCTGTCATACCAAAAGGAATACCCCGGCAATATGTTTTAACTACTACGGCACACTCATTTTTTTATTTGGAAGTGTGAGAAGTTGGTATATCTCATCAAAACAAACTAGAAAATGGTGTACAAATAATTTGTGTTTAATTAGAGCAAAATAAACAAGAAAATAAAAACACAGTCTCACAGAGCTGTATCTCCTAGCACAATGACACCACTGCCAGTTTTGCCCAGATCTCACTGCAAGAGAGACATTCTCCTATTTTCCAGGGTTACCTCAGGCTTAAGTAGCACCCAGAGAAGAAAAGGCTTATTGGGCTGGGTCCTCGGCTATTGTAAAATCAACATAGCTTCACTGAAGTCAATGGAGCTATACCAATTTGACATCAGCTGAGGATTCCGGTCTGTTATAATTTGAATTACCAGTAAAACTAAACCCCAGGGGGAAAAAAGGTACGTTTTACCTTATACAACACTTTTGGCTTTATTTGGATCAGGATGGAAATCACACTCACTGTAGTTTATAATGAAGCATTAGCCCTTCAGACCAAAAAATTAAACCTGTCTCTTTGTCAGCTGAAAACAAAATCCATGCGGTTTTCACAGATGTTCATCTGTTTGTTGCTTTTAAGATGCAATAGGCAAGTAAAATGCAACCCATGTATTTTCCATAGGCATTTCCATGTCTAAAAAGAGCTCGTTAGGAGTTGATGTAAAGAGTCTCACAAAAGAAGAAATTGGCAGTGCACAGCAACAAACCAATTGTATTGGTCCTACAAAATCCATAAACAATGCTGCATATTCTTGAGCACTATTGGCATTTTTTATTAACTCTTTATATATATTTAGACATAGAGCACTCTCATAACAGTTCTTGCAAGGACATGTATTTCTATCAGTACTTACTATCTCTCCCCAAAGAAATGCTCAATATGATGCAGACCCTTTAGAATTTGGCATTTTGAGTGTTGCATAGAACAAAAAGCACCAGATCTTTGGAGAGCAAGCAATTTAAATGCAAATTACCAGAAAATGATGGGCCACCAGAATAAAATGGGCCTCTAGCAATGTCCCATCTTGTTGAAGCTCCTAAGTCATGCAATATTTTGAGCTGAGACTCTCTTACAAGATTTCAACTATCTCCTTGCTTTGACTGACCTAATATTTCTTCTCTTCTGTTTCCATTTTAGGAAGACACAGATATACAGAGTGGTGAAAAAAAATAAAAAAGTTCAGCTGATTTTTATAAGTTCAAACATGCTTTAGGTTTAGCTCATATCATAACTATTTGACCTTAAAGTTTGGTATGCCTTTTCTGGGTGGCTGTCATTAACACTTATGGCTTTCTGCTAACAACTCCTCACGCTTTCCTGGGGTACCTGGCTCCCATGTTCAGTCTAACTAATTAAGGCCAAAATTCTGCTTTTGCATGTGAAAATACAGTTCACATTGACATTCATTGGATCTCATTTTGCACAGCCAAGTCTGGAATGTGGCCTTTAGTGGACTGCTTGTTTTTGTTGGTTAGGCTCATGGACTGTTCATTGTAACACGGCTGCTGTAGTTAACACAGAGGCTAAAAGGACCACATCGTCATGATGCAACATCACCACACAGTGAAAATTTACAATGCTGACTCCACAATGTAGCATCAGTTTGACACCTAGGAATACAGAACTCACAAATAATGTATTTGATCATTTAACTATATGTGTTCTCTATGTTTTTTCTGTTCTGCAACCTGGTCTTGCAGGACAGACATTAGAAAAGTTGACAGGGTTGACAACTATTGTTCTTCAATAGCCAGGCTGACTAGGTTGTGAAGTTGGCTGCATTTTCTTCATTAACTGCTACCTAAAGAGATTAGTTAGTATATAGGGACAGGCATAGTAGAAATAATTAAAATAAAAGGGCCTCATGCTGCTAGTAGTATAACACCACACTGAGGTAGTTAGACAAAAATGTTTCACTGATTCATCAAAGTGTATAGTGGGGAAGGGGGAAAATCATTACAAGGTAGAAGGATAAATTATTACAAAGTTGGGAATATCATGTACGGAAGAAAAAAAAAAATCAATCCTGACAGAGAAGCCTTTATTCCAGCTTGTTTAATGTACTTTACATCTACAGCAATATTTGTTCAAAATATTTTTAAACTGCTGTATTGTCAACAGCAGACCCTAAATTAGAACTAGAACTTGGTTGGCTCTTTTATCACTATTTTTTGCATTATTGGCCTGCCCCTCTACTTTACTCTAGTCTCGGCTTTTCTCATAGGCCAGCAAGAGGAGCCTGACCACTGTCCATCAGGCTGAAAGAAGAAAACTGAACTATCTGAAAGCTAAACACTTTTTCACCGCTTGATTTGGGCACTGTTTGGCACCTTTTCCCAGGCACCCCAGTCCTATGATAAATCTAGCCTCTCTTGTCTGGAGAGAGAAAGAGATGTTCATAGTCTTTTCTTCGCCTACATCTGCCCTGTAGAGCAAAACATTTTGCTGCATTAAAAATAAAATAATAAAACCAAACTACTAGGAGAGCCCTTCCTTCAAATAACACTTTGACAGCCATAATGTCAATATATAAATGAAACTGCATTTCCATTGCAGCAGGAACCTGCAAGCGATTCAGTGTGAGCATTATCAGGGGAGGGGAATTTACTACTGCTTTACAAACATGGTCCAAATGAGTCAGAAACCAGGCAGAAAACGAAAGAAAACACTCTTTCTCGCTATAAATAAATGACTTTTGGGGCCTGATTCATTAATTTTGAACACTTGGGGTTGCAGTAGTGTTCAATGGTGGTATTGCTTGACCACCACTGTTCAAATCTTAACTTCAAGTTTATTTTGACTTTGATTCAACTGCCGTGTTCAAGCACTTGCAAAGCCACTGCATGTTAACAATGACAAGGCTGCTTGCTGCCCATATAATTTCAGAAGGTGGAAGAATATTTCAGATATTAGACAACAGGTCCCTGTCCCCTGACCCCCATCTTTCCTTCCTAACTGTAAATGATCAAGGGCAAGGCAGAAGAAGACTACTGACAGGGATTATGTCAGTCCAGAAAGGTAAAGGCTTTTCCATGTTCACCCATCCCCACTATTTTCAGTGAATATTTTTCATCCCTCCAAATGGTCTTTTCCCCTTGTACAGTCATGGATGCAGCACACACATCTAACACCACTAGGAAGAAACATGCACACTTCATAATTCAACTGACTTCTCACACTGTTGATGTCACTGAAGTTCAAGTAACCAAGGTCAATGCCAAATTCTACTGTCCAGTGCAGCACCAGCTATACTGAGGAGCTCTGTATTTGGGCATTCTTTCCTTTTATATTGCTGTAATATCTGCAGGCTTTCCTCTGGTAAGGCAAAGAGCAACTGATGCCCTTGGAAAGTTTCAAAGGGCATTCTAGTCTGAATTCATCCCTGCTGGTACAGATGGCACCTGGCACAGACAAGAGCATCTTCCTGCAATAGTCTGGTGCACAGAACTCCCACAGGTCAATTCACTGCTACCCTCATGAATGGTCCAACAGGAGAGGAAAAATTTTGTGGCCACTGGATATACTAGAGTCTGCCAAAAGATATGTACATCTCCTGACCACAGCCACTCCATAGCTCATACTGACTACTTTTGGGGTGCTGCTCTGAGCCCCCTTATAAAGTTGTGTAGCACTGGCACAGCAAGTGGACTTTCTGCCACTTGAGAGAGATCCAGGATTTGCACTTATTTGCAGCAGAGTGGATTAAATCTAGCCCCCTACATACAAGTTGTTCTGAATATCTACAACTATATGAAATTTACTTATTTCCCTCCTTTCATTTCTTCATGAGATTTATATGAAGATGGAATCTCTCTCTTAAGAAATGGGAAGAACATTTGCTCTGTTTATTTTACACTTTAAGACCATAAGAGCCTGTTTTTTGGAATTCCAATGTGGCAATGAATACATCATCATAAATAGAAGTTTATGACTTAAAAGAGTGGGGGAGGAGAAACAGTAAATAAGCTCAATATATGAACTTCTAAGCAAAGGTATTATATTTAGGCAATATAGAACAAAGGAAGAGAAAAACAGAAGAAATCTCTATCCCTTAGCAGCAGAACTGCTTCTAGAAAATAATACTTCTGAAGATTCACCATGAGATGTCAGTTGCTTTTTAAGATTCAAGTGCATTTTCCAAAGTATTATTGATACCATCCAAGACCCATGTCTCACAGATAACTAAAGATTTAAACAAAAGGCCTGTATTTACATTATTTAATCATACAATACAAATGATCCTATGAAATGAAAAAGAATCCTCACTCAAAAATGACATTAAAAATGTAGTAAAATCTCCAATCAAGTTCATTCTATGAACCACTGATGCAGTCATGCACAAAATATATCTGATCTACAAACATAATTTTGTTTATCCAGTGGGATTACAAGTCTTGAAAAAAAATAGATGTAGCTGGAAGAGTCTCTTAGCTCACAGCCCACGGTCTATACTCCGGCCCACTGGAGTCTCAGATCCAAAATAAGTTTCTACTACTATTTAGTTTGGTTTGAAGAGGCAGAAAGATTTCATGCACGAAACCCCAATCCTACATCAGTGCTCAAAGCAACTTCAGAAAGCAATGTACTTCACTGGAGAGCTTTATAGAGTATCTGGATGTAGAGGATGAAATAAACTTGTACCATTGTAAGCCCAGTGTATCAAGAGCAGCTCCCTTTCTTTTCAACACTCTCTATTTATTAAGCGTATTGCTTTCATTTTAACAAGGACAACAGCTGTCTCTGCACACACAATCCTGAACTCTAAGGTGACCAGAGTCTAGGGTATATGTAGTGTGACAAAGTTCTGTCCTTGACTCCATGGGTCCTGCGTTTCCTGACGGATTTTGCTAGCCTCAGAGGCTCACTGTGACCCTCCACATAGCCCTTCTCTCTCTAGAGGCAAGGGTCACAGTCTACTGAGCCATTTTCATCATAAGCCAGCAAGGGAGGTGAGGAGAAGCAACCCTCCCTTGGAAGGTCTCTGTTGTCTCCCAGTATCAGTGATTATCAGGGAGGGGAGGGGGGAGCCTGGGCCCGCCCTCTACTCCGGGCTCCAGCCCAGGGACCCTAAAATTAGCAGCTATGGAAGCTGACTTTTTGGAAATAGGACATGTACAATTCCCTGGGCCACTTCCCCACAGCAGCCCCCACTCAATATCTTCTTCACAATTACCACATGGCCTCCCTCCTTGCACATGATATAGATTTGTACTGCTTCATTCCTACAACAGTGCGGCTCCCTCCTATAGCTCCTGACACCCACACCTCACTGACTAACTAGGAGGCTTTTAACTAGTTCCAGCCAGTCCTGGATTGGCTTCAGGTGTCCCAATCAATCTAGCTATCTCCACTGCCTTCTAGAAGGATCTTAATTGGCCCCAGGTGTCTTGATTAACCTGGAGCAACTGCCATTTGATTACCATGCTACCAGGGATTTGTTTAGTCTGGGGCGAACATACCTGTTCCTCACTACTTTACTGTAGCCATCTGGCCTTGCCCCATCACATATCCCCCCTGCCCCCCGCACCCTCTGCTCAATACCATAGAGTTGGGCAACTTGGGACCCCAGGCAGTGTGCTCATGATAGACCATCAGCGTTGCCGTGGTGGCATCCAGCCCCGTGCCGTATGCGGAACTGGAATGGTTGGAGGGATAAGAACACCTGGTGACCCTTGCATTCTTTTCCTTATTTCGCTGCATCCACTGGAGGGGTGCATGGTCCGTCACAAGAGTAAATTGCTGGCCTAAGAGGTAATAACGCAGTGTCTCCATGGCCCATTTGACAGCAAGGCATTCTCTCTCTACTACTGCGTACTTCTGTTCTCTTGGGAGCAGCTTTCTGCTTAGGTAGAGGATCGGGTGTTGTTCTTCTCCAACCATTTGCAACAGAACCGCCCCAAACCCCACCTCGGAAGCATCTGTTTGTAAAATAAATTCTTTGTTAAAGTCCAGGGCTATGAATATGGGGTCATTACAGAGGGCCATCCGAAGATCTATGAATGCCCCCTCTGCTGCGTCGGTCCACTTCACCATGTCTGGACCTTGGGCCTTCACCAGGTCCATTAGGGGACTTGCCCTACTGGCAAAGTGGGGAATAAAACATCGGTAGTAGCCTATTATGCCTAGGAATGCATGGACCTGCTTCTTTTGGGTCGGCTGGGGCCAGTTTTGAATCGCCTCTAGCTTATTCGTTTGGGGCTTCACTATGCCCCTGCCTACAATATATCCCAGGTACCTAGCCTCTGCTAGCCCTATGGCACATTTAGCGGGATTAGCGGTGAGGCCAGCCCACCTTAAGGTGCGTAGTACTGCCTCAACTTTCTCCAAGCGGGTTCCCCCAGTCTGGCGTATGGATGACGACATCATCTAGGTATGCGGCTGCATAACTAGTATGGGGGCGCAGCAGCTTATCCATAAGGCACTGGAATGTGGCCAGGGCCCCATGTAGCCCAAAAGGGAGGATGGTGTACTGGAATAGCCTGTCTAGGGTGGAGAACGCTGTCTTTTCTTTAGCTTCTTTGGTCAGGGGAATCTGCCAATACCCTTTTGTCAGATCCAGTGTAGTCAAGAATCGGGCACTGCCCAGTCAGTCAACTAGTTCGTCGATGCGTGGTATGGGGTATGCATCGAATTGGGATACTTCATTCAGTCAGCGAAAGTCATTACAGAATCTCATGGTACCGTGAGGTTTAGGCACTAGAACGATTGGACTGCACCACTGACTGTAAGATTCTTCAATAACCCCTAATTCTAACATTTTCTTTACTTAGGCGTTGATTTCTTCTCTTTTGGCTGCTGGGATTTGGTAGGGTCTCAATGTTACCTTGGCTCTGGGGATCGTGCGGATATGGTGAGAGGTCTCAGTCGTTCGCCCCGGTTTTGTAGAGAACACATCTCGGTTGCAATTAATCATGTCGGCTGCCTCGATCTTTTGGATTGGCGTCAAGTCAGGTGATATCCTCACTTGCTCATGTAAGTTATCCTCCTGGGGAAGGGTCTCCTGGGTAACTAAGCATGCCTCTCGATCATGCCAAGGTTTTAGAAGATTGATGTGGTAAATTTGCTCTGGTTTCCTGCGGCCTGGCTGCTGCACCTTATAGTTTACCTCTCACATGGCTTCGATCACTTTGTAGGGTCCCTGCCACTGGGCCAACAGCTTACTTTCTGCTGTGGGCACCAGGACCATCACTCGATCCCCTGGTTGGAACTGTCGAAGCTTTGCTTGGTGGTTATAATGGGTTCGTTGGGTCTCCTGTGCTTTCTCCAAGTGTTCCCGTACAATGGGTGTAACTCGGGCTATCCGATCCCTCATCTGCAGTACATGCTCGACTATGTTCCTTCTGGGATTTGGCTCCTCTTCCCAGGCTTCTCTGGCTATATCCAATATGCCCTGAGGGTGGCGACCGTATAGTAGTTCGAACAGAGAGAAACCTGTGGAGGCTTGTGGGACTTCCCAGATGGTGAATATGAGGTAAGGCAATAGGGTATCCCAATCTTTCCCATCCTGGCTCACCACTTTCCTGATCATGGCCTTCAGGGTCCTGTTGAACCTTTCCACAAGGCCATCTGTTTGTGGGTGGTATACAGAGGTCCATAGGGCTTATACATGGAACAATGAACAGAGATCTTTCATCAACTTGGACACGAAAGGCGTCCCTTGATCAGTCAGTATCTCCTTGGGTAGCCCAACCTGGGAAAAGAGCTGTACTAGCTCCTTAGCTATTGTCTTGGAAGCCGTGTTGCGTAGGGGGATGGCTTCCGGGTATCGGGTTGCATAGTCTAGTACAACGAGCACATGTTGGTGGCCCCTAGCTGTCTTCTCTAGGGGCCCAATCAGATCCATGGCTATGCGTTCAAATGGTACCTCTATTATTGGAAGAGGTAGCAAAGGGGCCCGCAAGTGTGGGCAAGGGCTATGTAGCTGACACTCTGGACAAGAGGTGCAGTATCGCCAGACATCTTCATGTACTCCTGGCCAGAAGAATCTCTGCAGGATCCGTGCCTGGGTTTTCTCTACCCCTAGGTGTCCTCCAAACAGGTGACTGTGGGCGAGGCTCAATATGGCTTTTTGATGTTTTCGTGGCACCAGAAGTTGATGGATCTCCTGCTCCTGCATTTGCACCACGTGGTACAGGAGATCTTTCTTCACTATAAAGTAAGGTCCTGGACCCCGGACCTTCCCCTCCACTGGTATCCCATCTATCTCAGCCACCTCTTTCCTGACGTTATCATATCTAGGGTCCTCTGTCTGGTCCCGCCCGAAAGTCTCTTTCCCGGGACTAACCTGCCTGAGCTCCCAGGGGCCAGGTTCTGCTTCTTCCAACGGCTCGCCGCTGTCATGGCTGGGGCCAGCCTCTGGCTCACCTTCCATGGTGGTAGTTTCTCTGATGGCTGCTCATGTCTAGGGTGGTCTTCTGCTCCTGGGTCAGGATCCGGGTTCCCAAGGCCTTCGCGGCCTTCCTCTCTTTTTTTGTCTTCCGGGCCATTTGCGGGGCTGAGAATAGATCCTGAGAAATCTCAGCGAACATTGGGGGTTGACATTCCCCCAACGATGAGTCGCTGCCATCAGGGTCCCCACTTCCCTTCAGCCTCTCCGGGGGGAGTAAATTATCAAACCCTGGATAGTCCCTCCCAATGACTACAGAATATGGGAGTTTAGGAGCTACGCCCACTGTCACCTCAATGGGGTTCCCCTGAACCTCTATGTCCACTGGGATGGTGGGGTAATGGCTCACAGCCCCATACACACACGTCACTTCTACACGTTTGGTTTGTAGCAGCTGGCTACTTTTTACCAGCTTACCCGATATAAGGGGGATAGCACTCCCCAAGTCCACAAGCGCTGTAGTCTCTGCTCCATTTATCTTCACTGGCCTGGTGTAGTTATGCGGGGCTAATGCGACGCCTGCAAGGTGGATAAGGGAGCACGGGACCTCCCAATCCCCCAAGTTGCATTGCATAGGCTCCTCGGTGCTGGGACACTGTGCTGCTATGTGTCCCCACTCCCCACATGCATAACATCTATAATTGTTTCTAATCACTCCCCATAACGGAGGTTAGGGGGTTTAGTCCCAGGGTTCCCCCCACTCAGACCAATCCCTTCCTTCTGGGGTCCCCGCTGGTTTTCAGCCCCCCCCCCTTCCTCCACCTAGGACTCCCCAGGGGTTTGGCTGTCCTACCTTCCAGGGTTGGGGTCAGGTGCTTGCTTCGAAAGGGGCCTTCCTTGGGTAGTCGGGTCAATTCCCTGGCTGTCATGCATCTTTCTACCAGCGTGATCATCTCACCATAGGTGGACGGATCGTTTGGCCTATCCATTTGTGGAGATCTGGTGGCACTCCTCACATGTAATGATCCATGACCAGGGTTTCCAAAATCTCCTCCGGGCTGCACACCTCGGGCTGTAACCACTTCCGCATGAGGTGTATGAGGTTGAATAGCTGGGACCTCAGGGGTTTGTTCTCCTGGTACTTCCACTCCATGAACCTCTGGGCCCGTACCGCCGCCGTCACCCCGATTGTGCTAGGATCTCTGCCTTCAGGCGGGTATAGTCAGTGGCGTCCGTGGCAGGCAAGTCAAAGTACGCCTTCTGGGCCTCTCCGCACAAAAAAGGGACAAGAATGCTGGCCCACTGCTCCTGGGGCCACATCTCACGCTGAGCAGTCCTTTCGAATGAGAGGAGATATGCCTCTATGTCATCTTCTGATGTCATCTTTGGCAGACAACCAGTGGCCCTCAGGGTTCGCGTCCCATCTGACCTCCAGGCCTGGGTGGTGAGGATCTTCAGCTGGTCCACTACCTCTCGCAAGAGGGCACGATCTTGGGTTGCCTGGCCCATTAATAATTGATTGGTTTCTTGCTGTAGCCGCATAGACTCCTGTTGCGCTATTGCCTGAACCTGGGTGGCCTCCTGCTGGGCTGGAGTTGCTTGTACCAGAGCTCTTACCACCTCGTCCATTGTGGTACAAAGCAAACCAAAAAAACAAAAAATAAGAACAATCCAAAACCCCAGTGCACTTTTTTTTTAAACCTTTCTTCCGCCATGCTGTGAATGATGATCCCACCCCTGACACCAGTTGTGACAAAGTTCTGTCCTTGACTCCATGGGTCCTGCGTTTCTTGACAGATTTTGCTAGCCTCAGAGACTCACTGTGACCCTCCACATAGCCCTTCTCTCTCTAGAGGCAAGGGTCACAGTCTACTGAGCCATTTTCATCATAAGCCAGCAAGGGAGGTGAGGAGAAGCAACCCTCCCTTGGAAGGTCTCTGTTGTCTTCCAGTATCAGTGATTAATCAGAGAGGGGAGGGGGGAGCCCGGGCCCGCCCTCTACTCCGGGCTCCAGCCCAGGGACCCTAAAATTAGCAGCTATGGAAGCTGACTTTTTGGAAATAGGACATGTACAATTCCCTGGGCCACTTCCCCACAGCAGCCCCCACTCAATATCTTCTTCACAATTACCGCTTGGCCTCCTTCCTTGCACATGATATAGATTTGTACTGCTTCGTTCCTCCAACAGCACGGCTCCCTCCTATAGCTCCTGACACCCGCACCTCACTGACTAACTGGGAGGCTTTTAACTAGTTCCAGCCAGTCCTTGATTGGCTTCAGGTGTCCCAATCAATCTAGCTATCTCCACTGCCTTCTAGAAGGATCTTAATTGGCCCCAGGTGTCTTGATTAACCTGGAGCAACTGCCATTTGGTTACCATGGTACCAGGGATTTGTTTAACCTGGGACTAACATACCTGTTCCTTACTACTTTACTGTAGCCATCTGGCCTTGCCCCATCACAGTAGTCACAACATCACACAGAGCTGTAGAAGATGGATAAACAAACTCTAGTTGTATTACTGTTTCTTAACATGACTTAATGCCCAAATTTAGGAACACTCATTCTCTCTCTCTCTAACAAATTTGTTCTGAAAAAATAAAAGCCAAATGGGGATGTGCAGTTTCCAGTGCAGGTAGTTATAATAAGTAACAAAAATGGAGAGATTATCCCTGTATTTGCATCCAGCAATCTGAACACACAGACAGAAAACTGCCAAGTTTCTGAAATTTTGGAGGGACTAGTGGAGTGGTCTGTTTATGGGCTTCTTGCTCCACAATGTGATATTAAGATACAAAAGAAGTGGATAACATTTTTAATTGTACTAAGTGTGATAATTCTCAGTAAGTTTTGGTTTAAAGCATTTTTATAATTCAGTCTAACAACATTTTATAACTAGTCAATAGGTCTAGATTCTCCTAGATTAGGTTTGGTAAGATTTCTTATGACTCTGCAATGCTTTCCATGGTAATTGCATATTTTCCAGTTCCAGGAAGGAAAAAATATTATATACACTTCTATAAAGTTCACTGTGGAAGTGTTTCCGTTGACTTCAGTGGACTTTGAATCAGAGTCTATAACAGCGATGGACACATTTTCCTATTGCACTCTGGAATCCCTGTCTCTCTAGAAGCCTTTCCAATCATCATTTCAATATTATTCTTGAATTCTTTCCAAGTTGGGATTGGTGGTACAAGCTAATGCACTAGCCAATGCAAAGCTTTCACCTTTCAAACACACATTTGACTTAAAAGAAAAATAAGTTTGGTTGGTCACGTCTCACATTTTTCCAAATGGGTATTTATTCAACATCAAAAAGAAATACACCGGAGATTTCAGCACAAAGGGCAGTCCAGACCTAGAACAGCAATTAGTTCTGCATGGCAGAACTAGGGTACATGGGCACAGCTATGTGGAAGCCTAAGACTAGTACACCATGCCTGATATAGGCCAGAATTTAGGTACCCTGGAAGAGATGTGTGTTCGAGAAGCTTACCCAGCAACTGCCCACACTAATAGCCTAGCCCTAGCCAGCACTACCTCACTTTCCTAAGCACTAAATTCACCCACACATTTTTTTCAAAAGAAGGGAAAAACAAGAGTCATATCAGCATAATGCAGGAGGCTCAGTCCAAGAAATCCAACACAGCATTGAAAGAGGAGTTATTATCAAAGATCATAGCAGTACAATGAGACACATTTCAGAAATGAATCCTGACACTGTTCATCCCAGGCCTCTAAATTGTTTTAAGTATCCATTGGATTGGGAATAGGATGTACCTCCTAAAGCACAAAGGATTAATTGCGGTGTGCTGCTATTACTTAAAATAACTCCAGTAGAAAAGCCAGCTGTGATGACCCATAGTGCAATTTACTTTTAAGTAGTCTAAGCACATTATCTATAGAAACCATTACAATTTTAAATGTTCCTGGCAAACAAAGAAATAATTACCCTTGCAGTCATGGAAGTGTTGATGTGCACCAGAATGAGATACAAATGGAAAGTAACCAGTTCAACATTTCTATTACTAACAAGAAACTCTCTTAACATGTGGCCAACCTTGCTGATGAAATTAGTCAATGCCTCTCTTTTTTATTCTTTGGTTAAAGACTACCCTTTATTTATTTATATATATATATATTTAAAATACAGGTGGTAGGAAAGCTGCTTGCAAACAGCATGAAACACCAGAAGGGAAGAGAAAGAAAAAATAAGTTGAATTGAGTGACTTTTTTGTGAAGTAGCCATATCCATTACTGTGGTGTCTAGGAAAGCACCTAAGCATATACTTAATATTAAGCACGTGCTTAAGTCCCATTGACCAAAGCAGAATGGTCAATAAATACTTTATGCTATTTTGCACTGATGTAAATGACCGCACAAGGTGCAAGGCAATGAAGAAAATAGTTCTGTGAGTTCCAGTTTCATTCTCTTGCTCCCCAGGCCTAAAGGGGCCATATGCAACAAATGAGTGCTCAGCCTTTCATCTTTTAGCAGCCTCCAGCCAATCGAAGAATTTACACGGATTAACTCAGGAAGGAATGATGTTCTTGCTTCTTCACCAACCAAATGGAATACAATATAAGGCCACCGACTTCAGTGGAATTATCCCTAATCACTCTGCTGTAACTGACAGGAATCAGACCATTTATTACTATCACTGATGAATCTTTCAGCCAGTGACTAGCCAGAAATTATCTTCCATGCTAAGGATCAAGAACCAGCATACTGCCATTGGTGGCAAGACAATCTTAGCTGAATAATAAGCAGGCGTGAAAAAACAAATCACTGATCTTTGTGACCACTAAAAATCAATGACATACTTTCAGTAAACCTCACTAGGAGCAGAATCAGACCTGAAATGAGGAAAGTTAATGAAATTAAATACATTTAAATTTCAGGCTGCCGGCAGACAGACAGAGAGAATTTAAATAAATACAATGGAAGCAAAATGTCTTGACTTCCTCACTGCCCCCTAAAAGTCCTAATTTATCATAGGATGGGGGTGGGGGGGGACAAAAACAAAAAAAAAAGAAAAGAAAACCCTGAGCAGCCATTTAAAGAGAGCACCTTGTACAATTTCTCATGCCAGCTGCTTTTCTGGAGAATCGCCAAATGAATAAGTATGCAAACAATAGAAAAAGCTGAATCCAGTGAATTTTCTCCTTTCTCCAAATTCTTCTGAGAGCCCACAAGCCCTCCTATTTTGCTGGTCAGCCTGGCAAATGCTATCTTTAGCAAAGCAGTGGTTACTATTTCATACATTCAAGCTCAGAATTAAAACCTGAGCAGGTAATTTCTCGTAACTGTCCCATGAGGGAGAGGGAGTTTTGTTCACATGTAGAAACACTCTCTTTGTGAAAGCCTAACTAATCTAAAATACAATAAACTATATTATTTCCCATTGCCTATTCCTCTGCCAGCCATCCTGCTGGATTGTTCATCCTTTTTATATTAGCACGCCAAGGGGGAAAATGTTTAATTATACAAGGACAGAGACCACTTTCACACAATCATTTCCCACAAGAAAAGGGAATTATTCCTATTCTTGCTGATGCTACATTTCCCAAACACACTGCTCCTTTGCACAAAAGCCTCTTTTTTATATATAATAATTACTCACTTTGGAGCCTTCTCTCTTTGAAGTCAGAGGGAGTTTTACCATTGACTTTAATAGCAATAGGACTTTTGGACCCAGTCCCACTAGATTATCACCAGGTCAGACCCATGATATCCATGCCACTGGTTTCTGTTGGTTTGCTCATGAGGGCTGGGCTGTCAGTACTATTATACAAGAAAATATAATAGAATAAATCATTAAAGTATTTATTTGGGGAAGAACAGAAAGCAGACTAATAGTAAGGTTATGTTGTCTCTTCCTAGCTCTTGCAATCCATTTCTGCATAACACATGCATATTAGTCTTGGTAAGCCTCTCATTCTTAAGTGATATAGGAACAAATAGAATATCTGAATGCTTAAAGGATCTAGTTGGATTTCCTGTAATTGTTGCACCGACTCTTATGATAGTTCTCTCCTTATTGCCATAGAAACTGAATCAACACAGACAGCAATTAGGAATCAATTCTCAGGCAAACACATTGTATGTACCTATCAACCAGAGATATTTACAAAATATCTGCAGGAGAGATGGTCACAAAGACAGCCTTGGGCCTAATAATACAAAAAGAGTAGAGACAGCATAGACACCACTGGTGTATTCCTGTAGCACATTTGATATGGCATAAACATACACTCACTCCCAGCAGTGGCCATCATTCTGCTTTCCTAGGCTTGTTATTTTAGTGAATGGAGTCAAAATTGACTATTTATCAAGTGGGTGAACTGGTTCTTGTACATACATTTCTACAGTGAACATGTGGTTTCTACCACATAAGCAATGGGCTTTTGTTCAATGGGACTTGCTCATGAGCCTACTGATATCTGGCGGTTCCACCAACTTTTCTGTGGCATTGTCCCCTGCTGACCCCGTGCCCGCTCATTAACAGTTAATTTCATTTTTCTCTTATCTTCATCCAGACTTGAAGACAGGTAAATAACTTAACTCATTAAGATCACTACATATCAGCATTTCCCCCAAACACCACACTCCAGCTAAGTCCAAATTAGATAAATTAAATACCTCTCTTGTTTTAAGATACGGCAGAAAAAAATACAGAATAAACATTTCAAACAAATAATCTCTTAAGTGTCCCATTTAATTGCTACCAAAAATTAAGGCAAACAAACCAAATTCAAGGAACTATCAGCTACAAAGCAGAATCCAAAGGAGTACAACATCCCAGACCAATTCTACTTTTTGTTAAGCCTGCCTCCTTCCAGAGCTGCCTAGAGGGCTCACACGCCCCTGCCCCCAGAGAATGGAGCGTCCATCTTTTCCTAGGAACTGGGTCTGTATAGCCCAATTTTGCCTTGAAGTTTTTGCTAATATGCAAAGGAGAACATCTGAGGCCCTGATATAATAGTGCTATTTCCTTTAATAACACTGTTCTCCCCTCAGCTTATTCTTTTCTGGGCATCCATCTTAACCTTTAAAAAGATGTTACTCATATAGATACATGCTGAATGTATGATTTTAACCACTCCAATTGTCAGATTCACAAAAGCGGTTACAGAGAATGGTTTTCTAAAACCTCTTCACAGATATCTTACAGCAAACGTACCATACTACAAACTTTACCTGACATCATTGGTCTGATCTGAGTGCTTAAGACTATGATTCAATCACTATGGCCCTGATTCAGCAAAGCACTTAAGTGTGTGTGCAATTTGTGGCACTGAGTGGTCCCATTGACTTCAATGGCACTTCATATGTGCTTGTGCTTAAAGTTATTCACATGATTAATTGCTTTGCTGAACTGAGTCCTATGCCTATTTTTACTCTTTTCTCCTCCTCAGTAACAGCCATTCCTACATTAATATTCAAACAGACTAGGTAGATTACTGGTACCATGCCTAGAAGTGCTCCACTCTATGTAACATGTCTTGCATTTGATATGATTAAAAACAGCATAATCAAAAGTCTGTCTAAAAAATGTGAATGTGCTATAACTCAAGTTGTGGGCTTGATACAGAAATTATTGGTCTGTGTTATGCAGTTGGTCAGACTAGATGATCAGAATGGTCCCTTCTGGCCTTAAATATCTATAAATCTATGAAAAACAATAGGAAAAGAGAAACTAAGTTAATCAAGATTCCAGTTTTAAAAACATACTTGGTGAAGACAGCCCTGGTGTTATGCAGTTATAACCTTCAATAAACTGGAACAGACAAAATCTGTTAGAATGCAGGGGAAAGGAGGGGCGGTATGTTTTTTTAAATATGCAAAATTAAGGTCTATACTGGAGGGGGGTCGATCTAAGTTACGTAACTTCAGCTACTTTATTCACGTAGCTGAAGTCGATGTACTTAGATCGACTTACCGTGGTGTCTTCACTACAGTGAGTCAACTGCTGCCGCTCCCCCGTTGAGTCTGCCTGCGCCTCTTGCCAAGCTGGAGTACAGGCGTCGACGGGAGAGCGCTCGGGGATCGATTTATCGCATCTAGACTAGATGTGATAAATCGATCCCTACTGTATCGATCGCTGCCCGCCAATCTGGCCGGTAGTGAAGACATACCCCAAGAAAAATCAAGGCATCCTGAGTTTCCATAGTTAATTAGCAAAGTAAAAGTGCAGAAGAAGCTGCTAGATTTTGTAAAGTAAAAGAAACTAGTGAATGATGCAAAACTGAATATAAACACAGAAAGCTTTCTAGATGCCATAAGACTCATACAAGAAGAGAAAGACAAAATCTCCTCAAGCACTCCTATATCACTGCCGTCAGAGGTAACACTTTGACCATTCCCATAGATTACGCTAGTTCTTTAATGGGTGTTTCAGATGACTGTACCCCTGATAGGCTGGGCTTTGTAAACTTTTAATGTTATTTCCCTTCAATTGGACTATTGATCACACTGCACTGACAGCAATCAGACACTACTGGAGTCTATGTATTTTGGGGGGGCTCAGATTGAACTTGCACCTGTTAAGGTGGTACCTGCCTAAACCATCTGTGCAATTGCACCGCAACTCTTCTAAAGATCCCTGGTATGTCTTATCACCTCTGTTCAGCAGATGATGAAACAGCACTTCACCATATGTATTGGGCATTATATGCATTACCTGTATTTTGATTCTGTTTTAGAATTCACTGTGTGAATTAATAAAAACCATTCTTTGCAATAATTAACTCACTCATTATCTGTTTGCTATCACAGCATTTTCTATTTGGCTCCCATTATCTGTTCCCTGAGCACTAAGCCATAACAGGCATCATCCTTCAAAGAATCTTCAAGCAATAGGTCACAACTTATGCCCACCTTTGTTTATTTTAAATGTGAATTCTCAGTCAGTGCTGGAAAATATAACTCCCCACATCCCCCCTCTTTTCTTTTTTCCCCTAAATCTGATCTTGTTAATGTGCTATCTGAAAAAAAGAAGGCTTTCATGGTAAGCCACTAGCCCTGTAAAGAAGGTTTCTGTTTTCTCCTGATAGCGTTTGAACGGTTCTGCTCCAATGTATGCACTTATCGTCCTATTGCATGTAATTGTGCATGTTTATCTGTGTGTTTAATGCATGTGTAATGATGGCAATTACCTAGCCTATTGAAGTTATCATTGGGATTTTAGGTCAGTGGCTTTCCTTTCCTTTTCACTGAACGAGTTATTTCAAACCCACTCTAGAGACAGGTAGCCATGCATATAGCATATTTTAACAATGTAGCAAGGCCAGGAACTTGGCACAGAAGTATTGGCAAGATAGAGCCAGAAATTCCAGACCAAGTTGGAGTTACACCTCATTATGAGGGGCCAATCTATATCCTCCGGACACTTAGTAGTATGAATCCCTCCATTCACTGACTATTGCTACAGTTACACTGAGAC
Source organism: Terrapene triunguis (assembly GCF_002925995.2). Classification (NCBI taxonomy): domain Eukaryota; kingdom Metazoa; phylum Chordata; order Testudines; family Emydidae; genus Terrapene; species Terrapene triunguis. Next base: position 51,066,817 of record NW_020664446.1, on the reverse strand, counting down.
ACATTTACCTGTATAATCTTGCTCTGACCTTCACTGTCTGTTCAATTTCCTTAGCTTTGTTATTAGTGGGAAGGGGAGAACTGGGGATAGTTATATTCCTTATATCTGTATATGTAAATAGCCTGATGCATTCATCTGAGAAGAATATGGGGTACAGTGTCACAGCTATGAAGAGCAGCCACTCCCTCAGCTCTCCTCCTCACCAACCCCTCTTAACACACGAACCCCAGCATCCATAGAGTTCCTGAAGATACACACTTGTGAAGTCAGGGGAAAGAGGGGAAAAAAGGTAAAAGAGGTGGCACTGTCTCTCTTCTCACTAACTAGAACCACAGTGTTACAACTCCCCAGCTCCCTCCACTGCAGTGGGGGGTTTTTTAACCTGGAAAGTAAGAATTTGACAGGTTCTTTGATAGGAGATGTGGGCAAAAAAAATGCATTGCAGGGGTTGTTTCCTGTAAGCAGATCCGAATGGTTGTGTAAGCAGAGTCAGGATGAGCTCTACCCTGACATCTGGTGGTGAATTATGGTGAGTGTGGAAAAGAACTCCAGGGGCTGATCTTGTTTGCATAGGCACACCCACTCGCCTGGCAGGAAACACAGCAACTGAAAGTGGTTACTTTGGCTGGTGTGGGATCCCCAGTTTCTCTATTATTGGGGCAGGAAGAATAAAGTTTTGTTACCCTGATTCTGTGAATCAAGGCCAGTGGAACTGTTGTATGACAGAAGGACTGAGTGAGTCCTTCACCATTACCTAAGTAGCACTTGCTTGACAAGGGGCATGGGTTACAAAACCCAGTGAATTGAGAGAGGATGGGGACAGGTATTTGTACCTGATGGTATGGGCCCCCTCTGAGGGTCCGAAACACCAATTGCACCACCTCCTCTCTCCACTGTGGAATGTCAGAGCTAACTTTGATTCCCTTAGAAGTCTAGTTACAGGCTGCTGAGCTGAATTCACTTTGGGCCAATGGTGCACCAGCACTGGGGCTCCCCTACTATATGAGCTGAAATCGCTAAGAGCTGAAATCACAAAAGAGCTGATGTTATTAAGAGCTGAGATCACTGAGGCTATGTTAACTAGTGGGGGAGCCTGAAGCTATATTGCTCAGCAGCTGGCGGAGCAATTTGTGGGGACGACTGGAGGAGCAGCGAGCGGCGTGGAGCCTTGCGGGGCCGGTTGGAGTGGCCCAAGGAACGGCGAGCGGAGCTGTTTGCGGGGACGGCTGGAACGGCTCACAGGTCGGTGAGCGGAGCAGAGCGGAGTGGAGCGGAGCAGCTTGTAGAGCGGAGCAGTTCGTGGGATGGCAGGAAAGTGGACTGGCTCGTGGTGAAGGCTGCGGCGGAACCCCCACGGAGAAACAGACGGCTGGCCAGCCTCGGATCATGTAAGGTGCCCCTTAACACCCTGGGTGCCCCCCCCCCCTTTACTCTGGGGCTGCACTGACCAGGGGCAGAGACTTTGGGGGTTGTTGGACTTTTGGGACTCTGGGTGATTTTTGGGTTGCTGGATTGAAGAGCCAAAGGGAAAGGACACAGCCCAATTTGCTGGGGTGGGTTTTGCTCATGGTTTGTGTTATGAATCCTGTTTGTGGTGTTTTTCCAATTTTATGCTGATGTCGTTTACCTCATGTTATTAAACATTTTCTGCTATACTCAGACTCCGTGCTTGCGAGAGGGGAAGTATTGCCTCTTAGAGGTACCCAGGGGGGTGGTATGTAATTGTCCCAGGTCACTGGGTGGGGGCTCGAGCCGGTTTTGCATTGTGTTATTGAAACGGAACCCCTAGATACAGAACCCGGCCCTTGTTGCTGCCAACTTAGATGGGCAGAAGGGTTACAGTTGCAAAAGGAAGATTTTATCTCAATTAGCTCTTTCTTTCATAAGTCTATTCTTTCATTCAGTTCAGATGCCAATTTCTATTCTTACTTATTATTTGTATTACAGTATTGCTTGGAGGGCCCAGCTAAAACTGGATATTTCTAACACAGCCATTTTAGAAAGGTGTGTGGCAGGCTTCTAGGAAGAAGAAAGGATTTTGCATCTAGGTGGAGTTTAAACACTTTTCCAATAGGCTTTATTATAAAAGAGAAATTTAATAATCATCAAGAATGTCCTGCCCCGTCCGGACCAAATACAACAGAGCTCCCCTGAGTCAAGTCCAAAGCAAAGGTCTTCAGCGTGGCTCAATGCAGGAACATCTCCAAGTTGTTGCATCTCCTCTCAGCTCCAGCTATCTAATTAAAGGACCATCCTCTCTGAACATTGTTTCCAGTCTCCTCTCCTACAAGAGGAGGAAGTAAGCCGGCACGGTACGGTACGGCATACCGGCAAGAGCCAGTATGCCGTGCCAGACTGGACCGGCTTCTGCGGCGGTGATTTAAAGGGCCCAGGGCTCCAGCCACTGTGGGGAGCCCCGGGCCCTTTAAATCCCTGCCAGAGCTCCAGCAGCCGGGCTCCCGTGGTGATTTAAAGGGCCCGGAGCTCCGTGGCAGCCAGAGCCCCAGGCTCTTTAATTTGCCCCTGAGCCCTGGGGCTCCCAGCCGCCTCTGCAGCTGGTAGCTCTGGAGTGATTTAAAGGCCCTGGGGCTCCCAGCCACAGCCGGAGCCCCAGGGCCTTTAAATCTTGAAATGCCCCACCTCTTCTGGTTGAGGCCACGCCCCCGCTCAGGACTCTGGCGTACCGGTAAGTCCTTTAAGTTACTTTCACCCCTGCCTACAACTTCCCCAGACCATCCCTCTCACAATGTGAACGGGGCAATAATTCATCATAGCTGACCTAGTTCTTCTACCCTGCAAATCCTTGCACTTACAGCAGGCAGCTATGGTCTCTCTTGTAGTCCTTTCCTGCCAACCTCTCAGTAGGTCCATACATCTCATCACAATGCCCTTATGGAGCTAGCCTACTTTCTTCCATTTGTAACTGCTGGACTATTCCCTTTTAAAGCATTGCTACAGAGAGAAAAACAGTATTAGTGCAGTAATGAGCTGAGGTTTGTTTTATTAAAATTATCTCAAAGACTGGCAATTTACAGCGACGATACATAGAGCCCAACAGTTCCATCCATTTGTAACCAAGGGCCTCATTTGATCAGATTAGCTTTATTTAGCAGTTCAATAGTCTGGACACTCTGGACCACTATAAACTTTTTTAAATTGAGTTTAAAGTCACTACAGCTAGAATATTTCTCTCCTTTTTGAAGAATATGTTAAGACAAAGGTTTGTAAAATTTCAGTCTGTTGACTTGTTCCGCTCTATCAATATGATACAATATAATTATACACACTAATATGTGTTCATATTGTATGCAACTCCCACTTGGAATCTGCCAGCTCCTGGAGTGCCAGACGGAGTTCCTAGGGGATCCTGGCCAAGGGACTACAACTGTAATGGCTACCAGCACCTTTGAAGCCAGCATGTTTGGAATCAGGGATGTGGAAAGAATTACTTAAACTCCTGCTCTGACCAACAGGGCGCCTTCTCAATGGGGTGATCTGCAATGGGAGTCTGAAATACTGTGTGCTCCAGCCCCACAGAGACCAGCATCCACAAGAATAGAAATCTGAACCAGTGTCGGCTACCAAAAGCCAGCCAAGACCTCCACAGGACTCCACACCAGGGAGCCTGATAGGAGAGTGAGGAAAAGACACTGCCCCACAAAGGGGCTAAGACACAGTAAGGGGATCCTTTGGGTTTAAGCAGGCCAACATTCACAGTGCTGCAGCACTCATCTCAGGACTCAACCTCGGGATGCCATCTAGGACGGTGCTCCGGAGGGTCTTGGAGGTTGGGAAGAGTTGTGAGTGTTGGAAGGCGGGGAGTTAGTTGATTTGTTAATGTTTAGTATTTACTAGTTAACCCTAACCCTTTCCTTCCCCAGATCTTATTTTCCTGCTCCCCATCAAATTTCCCTTTGTTATACTGTTATTTTTGGGTGTGTCATTCTGTTATTACAGTTTTTGTTGATGTACTTTACTGTTTATTGAGTACTAGGCTTTATATTCCTTGCCTGTTGGTAGCATTATTTGTTTTCTCAAAGGACAGCACTTGTTGTGTCTTCTTGGACACAGTGAGGAGTCACCAGGCATCAGAAAATGAAGCCTGGACCCAACCCAACTCATGTGAGGAAAGTGAAGCCATTCCAAGAGGAAGTTTGAGCCAGACCTTGTGGGAGGAGTTACATATACAAATAATGTGTGTATGTACATATACATACACCACCATCTGGAATAAGCACACAAATATTTCTGTGAATACTTGATGTTTTTCTAAAATATACACTCTAGGAATTATTTTTGAGAAGTCCTCTGGCCTCCATTATAAAGGAGGTCAGACTACATGATCACAATAGTCCTTTCCAGCCTCGGAATCTATGAATACCTACTATTGAGCCTCAGGCTTAGCAGTGCCGCTTGTCAACCTTTTCATTAAAAGAATCCCCATTTACCCCCATGCATCCCATTCAGGTAATTAGAGGGATCTGGCGTATTGAGTATCTGGTTAACCATTTTACAACATATTCCAAAAAGCGTAGAGGCTCCAAATGCAAGATAAATTGATTATCAAACACTCACTCCTACATAGCTAGACTCCCCAGAACCTATCTTCAGCATACCCAAGCTACAATAATGAACTTCTGAGGAAAAAACAAAGACATCTATTATGAATTTCCTTCCAAAAACAGAGAAAGCACACATGACAACCAATTTCCCTTGTCAGATGTAACTATACCTGTTCCCCAAAAGCTTAAAGAAAACAAAATTCCCCACTCCAACAGGGACACTCAAATATTTTTAGATACCAGTTGCCTAGTGTTCCAAGCTACAAACCTATTAATGGACTACAGATAAACAGAATGCTCCACCTCTTACTTTTATCCAAAACATAAGTTTCTGGATGACTTTACTCTGAGCAGGCAATCCCAGTGAGAATCAAAAGATGCTGACTGGAATGAGTGAGAAGACTACACCAGCCCAATCTTGGTATCCTGGTCTAGTAGTTCTGCTCTAAAAAGTAAGTCAGTTCTATTTACCACACATATAAATTGGTCAGTATACAACCCAAAATGGGAACATAGTAGCCATATCATCTGATCACCCTATTCAGCCATTCAAATCTAGGACAAAGTTAACCGCAGTATCTGGTCACTCTAGTTAGGACTCTAGGAAAGCCAAGGTCTTAGGTGGACATACAGGCCTTAGGACACCATTGCTGCTGACCAATCAGGTTAAAGTCTACTGTGAACCAATAAGATTACATGTTATGGTGACTTGGTCCAGAGTGTGCTCTCATGGGCCTTTCTGAGACCACAGATGAGAGAGAGAAGGTGTACAATGGTTACTAACGCTGAGGAAAGTGACACTGCACTAATGGTTTTTGCTGAATTCAAATGCAATGGCAGGATAAATGTGCTGAAAGGGAAAGTTATTCTACTCAGTGCTGATAAGGGCTCAGTGATTTAAACTCTCATAAGAAGGCCAACTGCTGAGCTCTTGAATTTCCTATCTGGAAATAAGTTGGAGAAGCCAAGAGTTACAATCCTCCTGAAATGTGTTTTAAAAAAATACTACAAATTCAGTTTTATTAGTTATGATGAAATAATGTTTACAACTTTTTTTCCTGATCTGATACTACTTGACTGCTTTTTGGCTTTATGATTTCTTTCATCATGTTTATCTCTTGCCTGAAAAGCAATTACAGCCAGCCTAAAAACACTGCCTGTCTTGCAGCCTAATATTTATAGCATTTATATCCTAACATTTTATCCCAACAACTACTGAACTATCTTTCTACCCTTTGCTAGACTGTACTGCATGCAGTGGGAATAACGGGGATCCCAGAAGCCCTATATATGCTGTGATAAACCCAAATGTCTCCATGCTTCTTATTTGTTATAGATTTCATTTCATATCCCATGTGTCACCTACAATGATTTGTACATTTCTTATTTTGTGATTTGAAAAGGAAGGCTGCATAAAGTCAATCCACTGAAAATTATTTATCCTTTTCTCCGGGTAATTTCACTGTAATGGGGCTGACATCTGCTCTGCATACTAATGCTGCATACATAGAGAACTGGTTTCAATACAAATAAGTGAGTAACAGCTTCACAAGTGAAGGGGAATATAAATCCTATGGTACAAGCAAGGCACACTACATGCTCCAAGATCCATGTCACAGCATTACAAGCATTGGTGATGCCCTCCAAAGGCGCTTTATTTTTGCTGCATACAATATAGTCAAGAGAAAGGTCGCAAGATAGTTCAATAGTTGTTGGGGAAAAAAAGTGTTAGGATTCTTGACCTTGTGTGTCATGACATCACCACTTATCAGCATCATTCATAGACAGACTAACTGTCCAATTCACACCAATGGGCATGGGAAATGAATGAGATCTGATTGTCTCATTTGATAATATTTACACACTTGTGCTAGATTTTAGAGTTGGGGATTTAGAAATAATCCAGGATTACATTCTACTGTATATGTGCAACTTTGAGTTAAAAAATTAAAACCTCAAATCTGAGCTGCCATAACAGCAAGGTAGGAAAATGCTGACAATATGAACTGTCCACAGAGATGTTGTGGCCAACACGTTACAAGATAAAAACATAAGTGATAGGATGTCACCAAGAAATATCCCCAAAGCACTTTGCACAGCTCAAGAGCTGCATATGTTTTATGAAGTTCAGCTTTCACTCCCAGCTCACAAATTGCAACCCTTTGTTTGCAAAACGGCTGCCACTTCAGGGAATCTATGTAAAATGGGCTGTTCTGAATAAACCATCGTGACAGTCTCTTTTTTGGGGGGGGGGGGCGGTATTTATCTTCCTTTAACATTTTAGAGACAATTGTCTGAAAACCAGACTTTTTGTTTAGTTATAAAGGGTGTTACCTTAGAAGACTGCTAGATGGTGCTAAAGCATATTCATATGTGATGATATGCCAATAGGTTTGCTTGGGTTACAGTCCTCTTGTGACTGGTTAGAGATTTCTGGAGTCTGTTGATGGAGTTCTTGCTTTGTCACTAGTAGTCACATAGATCAGAAAACATCTTCAGGAACAGATGCACCCTAATGGGTTTGGTTTCTCTATAGTTTAGATCATAATTGTATACACAATTACAGCAATTGCTCATGTGCATACAGCAAGTTTGAATAAATGAAAGTGTAAATTGAGGTTCATACACTATTGTTTTCAATGCATACAGTAGCTGTGCAATTGAACACATTTCACGTACGCAACTGCATGCATGCACTATATATAAAAAAAACAGACCTTACTAATAAAAGCTTTTGTTTTTACTCCCATTGATAAAAAATAAAATAAGAGTGAGGAAAAATATACAAAATAAACTGCATGTAAAGAGAAAGTTTTAAACAATTATTTTCCAAACTTCCTCAGCCTTTAGTCCCTACGGTGTATGTCTGTATTACCAAACTAAGGAATTGCACAGGCTTTTAAAAAAACAAATATATATTGTTTCACTATATATATAAGTTGCTCATTTATAAAAATAAAATGTTTTGAAAAAGAAATGGCATGATATGCAGAGGGAACCCCATACACCCAAACAAAAAGCAGCTGAGAGTTGCTTGGTATGAGTTCTGTCCCTATCCTAATGGGGTTTAGAAAGTTGGTTCTTAAAAAAAAAAAAATAAAAATAAAAAAAGGTACTAACCTTATTTGATTTTTTACACTAAGGGGTAAACATGTGGACAGAGAGGGAAAAGAACACACAGAGAGGATTTAGCTCAGTTTTAATTACTGCTAATCTGCCAAGACCTTCACATCAGAAATATCACCCTGGCATTTTCCTGTTTACCAGCTGCAAACCAAGCTCTTTAATATTTAATCTTTGTAAGTACTTGCCCTTTGAAATCCCTGCTTTCCCTCACCTGCTTATCTTCTCCCCCCAGTCCATTCTACAGAGACATCTCCCACCAATGTCCTGGTCCGGTCCGCTTCACAACCGTGAAGGAGTTCTCATGATAACTCCTTCTCCCTCCTTAACCTTGCTTTCCTGCAGGATCCCACACTGCAGCCAGTAATCTTTCAGAGGATGAGGATAAATTAGGACTCCCTTGAGAACTTCAAAGCCACAGCATAATTGGCTGGAGAAGTTGCTGAGACACACTCAACTGGTGGCAAAGAGAGAATCAGAGACAGCCTTGTGCACAGCAGAACCACTAGTCACTTGGATTTGCTAAGCAAAAACGGTTAACTATCATTTAACACGGAAGGAAGGAACCCCAAAGAAGTTTAGAGATCAAAACAGGCTGACCATTTTAGAAGTCCGCATGCAAGTCACCTCAGTAGTTCTGGAACTGCTTTGCTTCCAGATAAAGGCAAAGTTAGCCCCACCCTGATTTAATAAGCAGACTTAATTAGATGGCAGGTGTTCACTACTACATTGGAACTATGTTTACCCTTTTGATTATTCCCAGACATCTATAGCCAATAAGATCACACCAATTTACATAAATTTCAGATGAACCCATTTATACACAATTCTAGGCCTCATCAACTCAAATTAGTGGATTACAATTGTGTGCAAAGCAGATATATGAGCAAATAGGAAACAAACCTGAATCTACTCAGTGACCACTACACCACCTGTCCTGCCCTATGTATCTCACTACATAGTCACCATTTTCCCTCTCCTGTCTTCTGACTATTGTGCCCATGTAGGATCAGTAAGAAGTTCTGGGTCACATAAATACTAGGAGCGGTATTGTTCATGCTCATATCCTGGTTAAGGGGGAAGTTCTTAATGCCCCATTCCTAGATCATATCTAGTCATGACAATTTTCAGTGGAAATAGAACTATAATAGTGATCCTGGTCAGCAGACTCCAGAAACAAATCCGTATCTCCCCTTCCCCAAGATGAAGCACCAATGATACCAGAAAAACAAAATTATTTCTTCTGCAGTCAGGCACAAAGAGAAAAGATACTTCATTTGAACCAAATATCTTAAGGAAAATAGATGCTGAATAAATGGAACCTCAGGTGATTGCCTTCACTTTCCTTACTGCAGTTTATTTCTGTAAATAATACATAGAAACATAATCAAGATACTTTTATTGTGGGAGTACTGTGTACTGCAGATGGCTCAAATGGAGCTTTTGCCTGTGGGAAGAGACTAGAATCTCATCATCTCTGATTCAGAGGCACAGATACATTCATGTGGGTTTGTGAGGCTGACACAGAGAAGTGAGAACACCAGCCAGCAAGACTTTTTAGAGACTTTTGAACTCAAAAGAGATTCTGGCTGCTCTACTGCAATATTTGTTTTTCTTATTTTAGACATTTGTCAGCATTTGCAGGCGAATAGACACATCCACAGAGGAAATGAAGGGGCTATGTCTCCCAAACTGCTCTGTTGACGGGTCTCCCACCTCTGCTTCTTGAATATGGACTATGGCTACACTGTGAGCAAGGGGGTTTGATTCCCACCTCATATACGCATACTTGGACCGGCTCAATGAGAGCTACTGCAAGTATAAATCCTAGTGTGACTGCAGCATGGGCAGCAGAATCATGGCTTAGCTGTGCTGAGTACAAGCCCACTTGAACCCTGTGGATACATACTTGGCACAATAAAACTGTGCACTGCTACCTGTGCTATCGCAGCTACTACTACTATTTATACTGTCAATAGTTATCAGCTATGTTGTTGGAAAAGGGTTAACTGCTAGCTTAGACAAGAGCAACAAATCCTGCCTGTAACATGTAATGGGTTTACCTGACTACACGAACTTCGTCAGCACTCATGCCAGGGCACGGCTGCACACAATCAGTAACGTGTCCTATTATACTGGGAGTCAAGAGACCTGGTTCTGTTCTTGGCTTTGCTACTACTGACATGCTGTCTGATCTTGGGCAAGTCACAGCTGTCCCATCTGTACAATTGGGATAATGATACATAGCTTCTTTTGTAAAGTGTTTTGAGACCTACAGATAAGAGAGACATAAGACTTAATTATTGTTATGATATTAGCAATGGGTCAATTTTCGAGTGTAACTAGGGACAGACATTTCAGCTTGACATCTACATTTTTTTAAAATGTAGATCTGTCAATAACATTTTAGTGGAGATGTTTTTTAACAGCACAAGACACCTGATCATTTGGCATGCAATACTTTGTAGTCAGAAGAGGTCTAATCCTAGACTAGCAGGGGGTATTACAGGTTATGAGTGAGGCTCGTAACCAAAGATGTGACATGGCCATAGGCCACAATAAATATTTTAAACATAATTTGTCATTATCTTTTTCCATTTATGAACTTGAAGCTTATATAGGGTATCTTGTAGAGTGGACACACTCTATTTAGTTAAGACTGCTCTAGGAATTAAAAGGCCTTCTGTACGTTTGCCTTCAGAAACCTATGGTACTTCTCTGACTGACCTGATGAGAGGATATTTCTGGGATTACCTGCTGCATTGCATGTGTGCCAGCAAAAGGGTGCCACCTGCATTTCTTTCGCAGCAAATCCTGACACTGACCTCTGGGAGTAGCACTGCTAACCATAGGTGCTGCCAACTAGGATGCTGGGGATGCTGCCACACACCCTGGCTTGAAGTGGATTCCATTATATACAGGGTTTATAGTTTAGGTCAGTGGCTCTCAGCAGCCCCACTATAAAAACTGTCCCAGCACCCCTGCTACTAATGTGGCCATGGTAAAGGCCAGATGGAATACATTCTACCCTTCTAGGGAGAGGTGAGTTCTTGCAGTGGCGGCCTCAAGATTTAAAGGGGGAGGATAATGGAATACAGCTCCCCCTTGTGGTAGTCTGGGGGGGGGCGTGGGGGCACTGTGAAATCTCATCTACCTCCTTTCTCCTACTGGAAGACCTGTCCCCTTACTAGCTCCCGCTCTTCTCTGGAGTGCAGAGAAGGAGAGCCGAGGCAGCAGGCTCTCTCTCTCTCTCCTGTGAGGAGGGGAGACCTGAATACTGTACAGAAAAAAAACAAAAAGTCCCTGTGAGTTCCCTATCACTTACTGGCACACTATATTGGGGTGTGGGTGAAGAGGGCGGTTAGGAGTGCACTTCTATACTGCTTCATACAAACACCTTTGTATGATTGGCTATGGCCCTGCTTAGGAACATGGACTCCTTTCAGATACATGTATTCCTCTGTCCACATTCCTTTATCTCTGTGCTATCACATAATATAATGCAATGTCACATCATAGCATGATCTCAAACTCACAACAGCATACAGTCATCAGAATTGGTGAGTTAGTGCAATAGCTAACATATAGCAATACTTGTGCATGAGTTTATGTGAACTACTGGACAAAACAAGAGAACAGAAGGGATAGAGAAAAACCTATGAACTCCATCCAGTCTAGAGCTATTCTAGCACAGGTGAAAGTGCTGTAACGGAGAGCCCTCTCTTTTGAATACCTAGGAAGCACCGCACACCAAATAAATGAAAAAGAAAATTGATTTTGAACCCCCCCCCCACACACAACTTGACGATGTATTTGATTCAAACTAGTTTCCAGTAGCTTAGCTACTAAACAAAGGACAAAGCCCTGACTGACCCTTTACAGGCGTCCCATATCACAGCAGACTCTCACCATCTGCAACATTTCTAGATATTTCACCCACTTTGGGACGAGAAGAGAGTGTGTCCAGAGTAAATGTATTTGACACTGTGTGACTACATGATCAAGGTCTGTAGTTCTTTCATACCCTTAGGTAAAAATGTCTGTAGTTTCTACATCTGCTCCAAGCAAGCTCCTGGCTAGATCATTACAGCAGATTAACGTGCCATAGCCAGAATTTGAACTACTGGGAACATATATAGCATACCTATTTTTATGGCAGCATAATAAGATTTTACTGTATTGCATTTGACTAAATCACCATGCTAATGAAGCTCATGCACTATGGAGAGATACAGCTTCAGTAATTTTGACAGTGGAAGGAGACTCTCCCCCCAAATCAATGCAAGGATGGAACATTTGTTTAATAAAGATATTTCCAGCTAAACATAAAATATTTAGTAACAGATTGTGTGCAAGCGTCTTTTTTTTCTTCCAGCTTCACTTCCTTCTTTTCCTTCCTGGGCAGAGAAGTAAGATAACAACAACAGTGCAAACTTTGGAAAACATTGGAATAAATAAATGGTAATGCTTAGCCAAGCCCACCCAACCTAGCTTTGTGTTGGATGGAATCAAAAGGGAAGCCATCTTTCTTTGACCTTCATAGGCAATAAAGGAGGAGGTGGAATCTTATGAGAGTTAGACAGTCAAACAAAGAAGACAGGAGAGATGGTTGCACTCCCCCCACAGCTCACGCTTTCAGCAGTGTCAGCAGCATGACACACAGTTAAGTTTCTGTCACTTTGTGACACAGATTAGCTGGTTCCACTGTGAAATCACAGATGACATCCATCCCATGAAAGCTTCTGGCTGATTCCTAGAACTGCTTTCTCACTATAATCTGGAGATGCTATGTATATACCTACTTATCCAGCCCTCATTGCTGTTGTGTCCAAGTGCTCTGCACTGATGTATCAAAAGCAAAATCTTCCTGCATTTCCACTTCATTTTATGCAGCAGCACTTCAAGAGAGAGAACTTTCTGCAGGAGTAGATCTTCAGGAGATTGACTAGAGCAGCTCAAAGGTCTAGAGAGAATGTCACTTGGTCACACAATAAATATCCTAGACAGACAAGAGGGATGTGCCAATACTGATTGATCTGTGTGCTGCATTTCAAAGGAGGGTAATATCATACTAGATATAATTAGTAAAGTTCACTATGATCCTTTGAGATGGTATTACAATACAGAAATGTAAGTTAGTAGTAGTAATAAAAAAAGGGTGGAGGAAATTGGGGGATCGCAGAGAACTCTTCCACCCCAAGAGAGAATTTCTAATCACATGCAATTCCTTAATGGTGGAAATTCTGGCCAGGAGCACTTCTTCAGGTGGTTAGTGTGGTCCTGGCAAAACAGGTGCCAGCTCATGACAAAGTCCCCATGACTCAACTGAACACTGAATCAGTCTGGCTCAGCTGTGTGTTAATACCTTTAAAATAGGAATCTGAATAATAAGAATATGTTTAGTGTTTAGACTTTATTGAATGCTTATCGGTTGCTGCATGTGTAACTCGCACACCTTCTGGGTCTGGTGTTCTATCCGACCTAGTGGCACCAAAACCACTTAGAGAGATTAATGAGTCTGCTTAATAGCCACAGGGCTTTTAGCTCATGCAGTAGAGGCTCATGCACTAAGCTCCAGAGGTCCCCGGTTTGATCCCGCCTGCCGATGACCGGGGTCTGTCGACGTTATAAGTTCAATGAATTCATGTGTAACTAAGGCTAAGATTTTGTCATGGTTATTTTTAGTAAAAGTCATGGACAGGTCATGGGCAATAAACAAAAATTCATGGAAGCTGCAACCTGTCTGTGACTTTTGCTGCTGCGACTCCATGATTTCTCCCGCCACCGTGGTGGCTGGGAGCTGCGGGGTTCCCCCTCTGCCCACAGCAGCTGGAAGCTGCAGGTGGGATCCCTCTGCCTATGGTGGCTGGGAGCTGTAGGGTGACCATATTTCCCAAAGAGAAAATGGGACACCCTCAGCTACTCACCCAAGGTGTCTTCTCCCCTTCTTCCCCCGTGCGTCATTGGAACCCTGAGGAGGGCCCCCTCAGGAGTCTGTCGCCTGTGGCTGGAATCTTGCAGGGGGCCCCCTGAAGATGCTGCTGCCTGTTGCTGCTGTCGCCTGTCACCGGAACCCTGCTGGGGCCCCACTGGCTGCCAGCTGCAGTCCTGCAACCCCTGGGGCTGAAGCAGATTCTGTGACTTCCACGACCTCTGTGATATAAACGTAGGCTTACTTATAACCTCTGAGTCCCATATTGTAAGGTAATATTTGAGTGGTTGTATTGTGGCCCCCTGTAACTAGGTAAATCACCAGAGAGGAGAGAGACATTAACTATTGCAAAGTGCTGATTTCCACCAGAAGGTGTTATGTCCTCCCCAACATGAAAGGTACATCAACACTAGATGGACTACTGTGGGACAGTAAAGAGGACAAAAGACATTGGTTGTTCTGCCCTTCCCCCCATGAAGATGAGTCATGCAAGTGGACTCCTCCCATGAGCCAAGCTTGCAGTTCAGAGCACATGGTAGAAGGGGGATTTAAAACCCCAAGTAGAAGGAACTGATGATCTCTATGCTGCTTGGACTCTTGGGGGCAAGATTTTAGGCATAAGCAAGAGATCCCCAGCTGCTTAGCCTGGGTTAGTCCTGAGGCACATCTAGAGCTTGCTTATTATAGAAGCTTCTATTGCTTTTTGAAATTTAAGATTGTAACTCATTTGTGTATATATTTTACCTTCTTTAACCTTGTAAATAACTCATTTACTTTTCCCATTTAATAAATCTTTATATAGTTTATTATAGAATTGGCTACAAGCATCTTTGCTGTGATATCTAGGGTGCTATTGATATCTATGGTGCCTGGGGTAAGTGATTGGTCCCTTGGGACTGGGAGTGACTTGAATATTGGTGTAAGGGACCCTCTATCACAAAGGTATGCTCACTCTGGGTAGCAAGATAGACCCCCTTGGGTACCCTGCTCTGTCTGTGACTCCATGTTTAGGCTGCTATAGTGCCGGAGGAGTTTACACTTGCTAATTGGTTGGTGAAATCTAAGAATAGAATTCACAACCAATTTGGGGGTTGTGTCCCACTTCTTAATAGTCTGCCCGGAGGTTGGTATTCATGCTCCTCAGTCACTGCAGGCCGTGCTAGTGAGACAGTGCTGTTTAAATAGAGTTGCACAAGATATATACAGTATTATATATTCAGAGATGAATTAAAGCCGCAAAGCTAAGACCTGGATCTAGGGGCTGAGGACCTGGAGAGTAGTTTCCTTAGGACTTGTGACATGCTGAGCTTAAAGTGATGCAGATCAGACTGGGCTTTCCTGCTATGTAAGATTCAGATCTAGGACTGTGAACAGCATCGAGATAGTTAATATCTAGTCACAAATTTCTGAGTACATCAGTTTCTCTTCCCTAGTTTAGGCTCAATCTCTTTCAGTTTTCTCCTGTATATGGGATAAACACACACAAATGGTTTACTAGTTATACAATGGAAATATCAGGGCATCAGCCACCAAAAGATAGTACAGTCAATCACAGCGGAACTAAAACAGAAAATGACAATGCTAATCCAGCTCTGGGAAATCACATACACAGTGTGTGTAATGGCACAAGTTTAATCCCTTTTCATTAGAGAGTCAGACCTTGGATTTCATGTTTTCTCTCTCATAGTCAACTGAATTCGATTACTACACTGTACTTGGAGTTTCAGTTTTGCTTCATATCTATTAATAAAGTTCCAATATATACTGCACCATTTTCCCCTATCATCTTCCTTCCCCACATTCCATCCTCTTATTTTTTGATGAATCAATTTATAATAAGTCTGATGAAAACCTGTTAACTACTGCTGAGAGTACCTGGGACTTTCACTAATGCTGCATAGCATTTCCAAAGAAGAAATTTGCTTCTGTGGAAATGATGAAAATTGATTCTACATGGTCAGTGCACACACCTCCAAGGCAAAAATATAAGAAAGCATGTTCTGTTAAAAAAGTGCCATTGCCAGATTGCTTTTTCTCCCTGTTCATTCATTCTTCTTGCCAAATACACAAGAGCTGAAAATATTATTACATAGCAGGAAAGCCCAGTCTGATTCAGAAAATACTAAATATCTTTAAGACCAGCATGTCACAAGTCCTAAGGAAACAGGTCCTGTGCCCTTGCTTGGCTTTTAAGGTAATGCCAAACAGTGTCTTGTTGGGTGTTCCCAACCATGCAAAGACATTTCCAAACTTTTCATCACCCACCAAAACCAGTTTTTTTTCAGATTCCTGTTTGATTTCTCCCACCTACCTCTCCAAACCTCTATGGGTCTTATGCACAACCATTTTTAAGTACTCACTTCCACTCTGCAATACACAGCCATCAGCTATATGTGCCGCTTTCAGATGAGACTGTGTAAAAACATATTAAGTTTAGCTGACCCTTGCAGGCTATGAGGAAACAAATGTGTGTTTTCTCTCATTTGTAGCCGTAAAATGGCTATGCCAATTTTAGCTTAAAATCTTATCTCACCATATTCGATTAAGTCAAAGAATCATGCTCACCATTTTACCAAAAAATAATCTTAATGCCTGAGTGCATCTGTCACAAAAGTATCCAAAGGGCCTATAGACATACACAGTACATGTTCATGGTCAGTTCAGATCAGTGGTGTCACATGAAAGATTCCAAATAAAAGCAACGTTTGGTTCTTAACTTTAGATACTCTTCTACACACACCCATCCTCTCCTTTCATAAGAAATCCTAGAGAACACATCAATACATGAATTAATTTTACAGTAAACATGGGGGAGTTAGGGAAATCTTTTTCATCTTCCTAATCTTTGAAGAGGGATGGACCTACACACCGGGGAACACTTTAAATAGCAAACAGTTACACAAAAAAGTAATTCTACCAAGTCTGCAATTGTCTCAATTCCCCTTGCTGTTACTACAGCGATGTGTGTTTGAACAGCTAGATTTCTCCTTCACATCTCAGCCTCTCCTTCTGTTGGGTCCTGCAGGGAAATCCTACTCCTGTCTTTAGGACACCAGGCTCTCTGCTCTGCAAAATACTGCATTGTCAAAAATTCAGCAAGACAGTCTCACTTGCAAGTAGTAAGAAGAGAAGATATACTGTGAAGGAGAACATGCTTGTTTAAAGATCACTACCTTTGATAGCTCTAGGCACGCTGGGAAATGCCCTCTCCTTCTATCAGCACTCATACAACCACAAGTCACTTAACCTTGGCTGCCTCAGGAAATTGCCTACTGGCATGTGTCAGGTTGCCCCTGTTAATATAATTTAAAAAGGCAGCATGTGAAATTATTTACACTTTTAAGATGACCTAATCCCAGGATCTCAATGTGCTCTACAAATATTAATTTATGAAAAACCACGTGAAAGGTAATTGGTTATATATGTTTAAATATGATTAATTTTAAAGTTCTTCACAGCAGGAAAGTCCCCCACTTTAAAATACAGGCACCTCAAAGTCAGGGGAAGCTAAGGAACTGATAGGCCTCAGATAATGTACTAGCAGACTTTAGGACAGGTTTCTCTTGTCTTTATAGATCTGACTTGCTAAGCTTCACTTAAAGCAGGGGGAACAGGTATGAGATTGTAATTTCATGCAAGCTTGCAAAGTCGAGTGTCCTTATAAAGAGAGCAATTATATACACACTATAAGCACCAAGCAGCACAATAATTAAATGAGTAATTACCTTTCCACTTTTAAGCTGTCATGCAATTAAACTTAATTAAACATTCTCTATACTTCACTAATCTTACACAAACAGAGGAAGGTAAGAAGGGTGTGGTGAGAAAAGGAAAGGGCATTTGGTAGAAGGTTTAACCTATTATCCTGGCTATAATGAAAGATGACAGGGAGTAGTCAGAGGATGGATCCTTGTATAATTGTTCTGTCTCTGGCAAGGTGATAACTTGGGTTGAGCAGCAAGACAGTCAAGAGAATGAAAAAATACAATGCAACGTTCTTCATACACAGCATCCTAAAATGCCTTCCAGAAAGACAGGTAATTATAGGCCTATAGAGGAGAGGCAAATGATGGCAGATTTGAGGACAGGAAGTGAATCAGTGGCTTGAAGGAAGTGAAGGAAAGAACTCAATTTAAAAAAAAAGGACAATATAAATGTAAATAGAATCATAATCAGAAACCTGATACTCAGCTCCTGTTTTCACATTGGAGAGTCAAGTACAAAGGGGAGGCCAAGATTAGAGATGAGGAGCTGGCAAGGAAGTAGACAGAAAGAATGTGAACAAGCTTCAACTGTGAGTGATCTCCAAAATCAAGGATGCATTTCCCCTGCAGTCTTGTATCATAGCCTCTGGGTTCATGTGCTTCATTTTTAATTGCTATAAAATCAACCTTTAAAAAAAAAATCCTCAAAAATAATGGTGAAACTCAGTCCCCAGTCTTCTTCAAGCAAAGGCTGGAGTAAACAGAAAAAAGTCTTAAACATGACCTGAAGGTCAGCAAATTCAAGCTTTGTTGAACCAAAGAGCAAGCAGGTTTCCAGAGCTATTCCTTCTCCCACTTCCCCCAATCTACACACAGACACTACCTTGCTTCCCACTCCTGACAGTTCAAATCATAAGGCTGATACAAAAGCTCCCCCAGCTGATTTCAGTAGAAAGGTATATGGGAAAAGAGACTCAGGCTACGTCTTCACTACCCGCCGATCCGGCGGGTAGCAATCGGTCTATCGGGGATCAACTTACCGCGTCTAGTGAAGACGTGGTAAAATCGATCCCTGATCGCTCTGCCGTCGACTCCGGAAATCCACCTCGGCAAGAGGCGGCAGCGGAGTCGGCGGCAGCGGTCGACTTTCCCGCATCCTCACCGCCAGGTAAGCCGACCTAAAATACGCAACTTCAGCTACGGTATTCACGTAGCTGAAGTTGCGTATCTTAGGTCGGACCCCGGCTGTAGTGTAGACCCAGCCTCAGGCTCTGAAACCTGATGAAAGGAGAGGGTCTTGGCAAGTGGGGAGGGTCTCAGAGCCCAGGCCCGAACATCTACTTTGCTATTCTTAGCTCCACAGTGCGAGCCTCGCTCAGTTGACTAGGGCAGTGGTCTCCAAAGTGGGGTGCGCACACCCTAGGGGTGCGCAAAAGGATTCTTGGGGGTGCGCGGCAGGAGGAGCACTTTTTTTTTTCCTTCATCAAGCGGGAGTCTGAGCGGGTTTTTTTTTTTTTTGCGTGCTTCGGCAGTTCGGGCGGGAGTCCGAGTGGCTTTTTTTTGTTGTTGTTGCTTCGGCAAAAATGGTAGAGCCGGCATGGCAGGGGGTGCGTGCTCAAAATTTTTTTACTGATAGGGGTGCACGATCAAAAAAGTTTGGAGACCACTGGACTAGGGCTCTGAGACTTGCTGCCATGTGTCTTTTTTTGCTGTGTAGAGGTACTCAAAGCCACCCTTCCCCATTCCCAGTTCCTGCATCCACATCACAATAGATCTAAAGCCTATCATTTAGATTACCAGAGGTGAATGCAATATGGGTTGTACATATATAACTACAGTGGTAGGGCAACAGTAGAACACTGGAAAGGAAATGCTATTTTTGAAAAATGTAATGTTCATTTAAAAACATTTGGAAAATACTGAATACTGATTACTAGAGTGAGATGAAGAAAGGGGGGAAATGCCCCCCCCCTTTTTTCCACCCTTCTCTAATCTTAAATCTCAAAGCATGAATGAAGAGTGCATTAATATTTAAATCTGTGATTTTTTTTCTGAAATTCTAAATTTTGAAATTTATAAATCTAAAAAGTTTGGATCAGCTGTGTAGCAGGTAAAAGTGTTTGAGGTTTGGGAAGTGTTATAGAAATTTTGCTCTTCTTCCCTCTCAAAATTCTAAATTTAGTCAAAAATGTTCAGGTTTTGAATTTTTGATCAGCTCTTCTGAAAATTAAAATTAGGCCACAAGCGAGAAGAGTTTGATGGTTTTGACACAGAATGTAACAAATGAGACCAGTTCACAGCACACAATCACTACACCATGGGGCACAATTCATCGAGCTCTATGCTCAAGAGAGGCATAAATAGTAGAGTAGAGGGCAATGCAGGTCAGGATGGAAGTGCATTGTTAGAACAAGGAAGCATCAGTAAGTGTTATGTGGACAATACCTACCTCCAATCAGTGCTCTCAGAACCTCATTTTTGTAAGGACTAAACAAACCCTCCAAGTTCCCAAATAAATAGAAATTACTTGAAAACAAAAACCACTTCTGAATGCTGTCAGCAATCAAAACACAGACTATTGAAGCAATTGGTGATGAGAGACAAGCTTTTGTTCAGGCAATCCACAGACTCTTGCTCTATATACTTGTTTCAGTGACAGAATAATTCACGTTTCCCGTCTCATCCATGCAGAAAATTATAAAATGTCTCAGAAAATATTTAATGTTTAAAGATTTAAGAAAAGCTTGCTATTCTGATTGTGAGCGTTTATAGGCAAAGGAGAATGACCAATCAGGGAACCCTCCTCCAGGGCCGCTATCCATTCAATCCTCTGTGTAATCAAGACTGGATAGCACAGTACGAGCTCTAGTAGGGCCATTCCTTTAACTTCCTGGCAATCCATTTGATTTAGAAACTGGGGACCTTGGTTCTATTTCTAACAGCTACAAAACAGAAAGAAAGCTTTAGAAGCTTGGGTTTTAGCTATTAACCCAAGTTTACGAGCTCCAGCAGGTACTGTATTTTAGAACTTGGACATTATATCATTTTGCTAATAGACTGGAAGCCAACAGTACTCACATCAGCTGGCAATGGTGTGCAATTTGTGTTTAAAGTGGGAATTAGTAACTGGAATAGGGTTAAAATGATGGTTTATGTCTTGCATGCCAATTGAGTCCCCACACCAAAAGCTGCACACACAAGGAGAACTCCCACAGCAAAGCACTTGGATGCACCAGGAAAGGTATGTAATTAGACACCTGCAGCGGGGGCCGTGCCAGCTAACTTGGGCTAAGGGGCTATTTAATTGCAGTATAGATGTTCAGACTCAGGCTGCAGCCCAAACTCTGGGACACTACCACTTCGCAGGGTCCTAGAGCCCAGCCTCCAGCGTAAGCCCAAACATCTACACTTCAATCAAATAGCCTCTTAGCCCAAGCCCCATGAGCTGGAACCGGCCAACCAGGGGTATCTAACTGCAGTGTAGACATAGCCGAAGAGGTCCTTTTTCAATATATAGATATTTAAAGACTTGTTGCTTATTTTATTTCCAAGTTTTGTCAGATTTGGAAATACTGAATATTTTAACCTCTTCCATTCTGATGGGACTGTGGCTTGCATCCAGGACAGCAGCAATCATAGGGCCTGCCCACTCCATGAATATCCATTGCTGATAAACTCAATTCAGAGATTGGCAATAAAGATGGTTAAGGACCAGGGAACTGATTTGCTACAGGAGGAAGGACTGAAAGAACTCTGTAAAGCTTGGAGCAATGTTAGCGGGCTGCTAGAGGGGCCATGCACCTGCACTGCAATTTGCAAAGGAACCCCATACTCTGTGCCTTATGCTTGTAGCACAGCATCCTGGCCAGAAACCCAGCTAGAGTTAGCCACTTTCCACTAACTAGCAAAGGCATCCAAGTGCAAAGTATTGTTGTTATTATAGGTCAGATTCATTAACTAACTTTTATAAAAGAGTAACAAAGATATTTGTTCATAAGTAACATGTTTATTTCCTGTATGTAGTATAGGTCTTTAATTTAATTGTTCACTTTATGTGCTAATTGGGTCCTTATCAACATGCTTCAGAAGATTCCTCTGTAATTACAAGTGTCTCGTATAGATTAATGTTACACACGGACCTCTTCATTTCTCAGGTGGTTCAAAGATTATTATCTTCAGCCTCATGCTTCACAGTAGACTTGAGGTATTTATATATCTGATTAAACTGTGCTCATTGGTGACCCCACATTCATCACACACTTCTCCATGGTATGTTATCCAGGCAAAATCCTTTTTTTTCCTGCTGCACCTCTATTCACATCAATGTAGAACTAACCTGCACATACAAAGTAGTTAGGTTAGCCAAGATGTTTATAGGAAGCATAGGGCTTGATCCTGCTCTCACCAGGTGCTATAGTTGTTTTCTTGGAAGAGGTAACAAACGGAACCAGCTTTCATTAAAGTTAGTGTGTATCTGAATCTAACTATTGTCAGCAGGGCTGCGCATTTCAAGAATATGATAAACATTTTTCCAAATGCTCAGGAAACACTAACATGTAATTAGTTTGGATTACACACAAACATGGGTAGATTTCAAAACAAAAATGCAATCATGGGTCTTTTATAAAGAACCACTTTCAATGGGCCCTATTCTGTTCCCCCTGAAGCAATTGGGAGTTTTGCCACTGACCTCAGTGAGAGCAAGCTCTGTTTACCTTAAAAAATCTTGGACAGTGATTACTTTGGGTTCATACTTGTAGGCCAGTTCTATGAGGAAATGCAGCCAATATGAACACGAGATACTGTAAGTCTACTCCCCCCCAACCCCGCTTTTTACATAGAAAGCTTAGGTTGATGAACTTAGGCTCACCCTCTGCTCTAGCTTCTGGCCCAGGGACCCTGTATTAAGCAGCTAGAACTGCTCCTTTAGATGTGCTGGTGTTTCCCTGGCTCACTTTCTAACTCTGAGCCCCTTGTACTGCTTCCATGCAGCCTGGGCTTAACACAGCCTCTCCTCTGGTTCCCAGGCTTCTTCCTAGGCCCTCCCAGTTCCTCCTTTCTCTGATAGACCATGGACCTGTCAGAACTGTCTCTCTGTGCCCCCTTATCAGGCCCTACCACAGGAATTAATTCCATCCCTATGGCTTTCTGCCATCAACCTCCCCCAGGCCCTTCCCAGAGAAGGAGAACTCCCTACCTCCTCTTCTGGGTTTTTCTGTCTTGGGTCCCCCTTCTGTGCCCTCCCCCAGAGCTTTCACTTCCTTCTTTTATGAAGGCCCAGCTGGGTCTAATAACAAATCAAGCCTGCCATATCATCCAGGTGCAGCAAGGTGGGCCAAGTAAGCACTCAGACTCCTGTTAACACTTTGTTCACCTGCGTAAGGTAGACACTCCATCACACACCTCTATATAGTATAATTGTGTCCAGACCAACAGGGGTTGAACCATTTTAGCTAAAACAGTTTTGCTACCAATTTAGTTTTTGGTACAAAAAGTGTGTGTGAACAAACCCTTGGAGTCCACCTTGCCAATGTCTAGCTTCTGCTATGATGGTGACAGCACTGCAGATATCCTCAGGTATAATTATTAGCAGAAGAGAAGGACTTCATTAATATATTATCTCTATTCTCCTGAAACATCACATTGACTTGACCACAGTTAAATAAGCGGAACTTCAAGGAAGAAAATATACAAATGCATGGGTATGCACGACCCAAAATGGACTCCTTGCCACATTAACACATACAAGAGCAGAGTAATCAATAGCCCTTCCAGCTCTGCTAGAGTGATTGTATATAAGCTGTTAGCACAAGCTTTGTTACTTAAATAATAAATAAGTACCCTAAAACAAAATGAAAAAAATCCCTGCTCAGCTCAGAGGCGATGTCTTGGCAACCAATACACTGTAAATGACCTCCGAGGCTTGTAAGTTATTAGAAGTGGTCAATCAACTCCTACTGCCCTTTTTTGTTTAACAACTGATCTCCACACAAACTATGCTTCATTTATAAGTATTCACCAACACCATTACCTCCACTCCACTCCCTACTCTTGCCCCAAAAGGCAGGAAATGAAACCCGATCTACTGAGAATGG